>NW_023605083.1:133420324-133441324 GCF_014898055.3 Talpa occidentalis | reverse complement strand
TGCACTGGGTACAGTCAGAAGCGCGGGAGGGTGAGAGAATTCACCAGAGCCAGAGCGGGGAGCAGAGCAGGCAGAAGGACTGAAGTACACTGCTGAGGGGAGCAGCGGGCGGCAGGAGAGGTCTGCGTGCCATGCGGGACCCTCCTCTGGTGTCCGGAGAGCAGCCGGGGATCGAACCGGCGCCACAGAGGCTGCGGGCAGCTTCGCAACCCAGCGCTCAACTGCTGCGCCACCGGGGAGGCCCCAAAGTCCTATAAGTTTTAGGGAGCAGAGTCGAAGCCAGAACACATCCCACCCCCATCTTTCCTAAGAAGCTCCTGGATGAAGCTTCGCACTCTGGAAAGAGTCCCGAGGCTCAGCGTGCTGGCCGCTAAAAGAGCTGAAAGCACAAACCTATTCCTTTGCTCATTCTTTTTTCTTATCGAGACGCCGATGAACGTGGTCACTGGCCTGCGATATCCTTAAACCCGCGCCCTTACCGAGGTATATTTAAAGGAAAAGGAAGATCTTATTTCAGCTCAGAACCCGAGACTGCACTCGTGTGCTAACAGACGAGCGTGACCTGGAAGCAAAGCGTGGCCTTCACAGGCCTGAGGGAGACGAAGACAAAGCTCAGGCTGGGCCTGGGACCGAGTTCTTTCTGGAAGCGGCTGCTGTGCCAGCCTACGGTACCCCACTCAACGTTGAACCCCAGCGTCGACTGTTCCCTCAGTTCACACCCGCAGAGCTCCCACTTCTTTCCTGTGGCCTTGGAAGGGGAGTTGTCTACTGGGTTAGGGTGACAAGAAGACCCGACAGTCTTTCCTCTCGGACACAAGCTCCCTGGCACAACAGGGCCCGCAGGCGGGAGCCAGCCTTTCCTCTCTTGCACCCCACGCGCCACCAGGCCCACGGATGGAGGAGACCGACAGGCCTGAGGCTCACAGCCTGCATCTCAGGGTCCCCTGGGGTCAATAAACTCTTCACAGCGTGTGCGTGTGGGGCACTTAATGCAGCTTCTAGAATTCCAGGGCACGGGGGTAACACCGACAGGCTCCAGGCAAGGCTCCTGGACAGAAGTGGGGTGTGGCCTGCTCAGGCATGCTGGACAAGCGCAGAGGCCAGCACTCCCAGGACAAAGAGCAAAAGGAGCACGGGAGAGGCGAGGGGGCGCTCCTCTGTGCCCCCGGCTCTGCAGGCCTGTCACCCGCCGTCACCCAGGGGAAGGCGACCGCAGGGCTTCCCGCCTCCACCGCCCTGGAGCGGAGCCCTTGGCCGCTGGCCGGGTGTTCAGGGACCCGGCCACAAAGGGTCACCGCAGAAGCCTCAGGTCCTGCCGGCCTGGGGGAGCGTCGGGATCGGGGTCCCCCCGTCGTGCAAACGCGGGCGCCTCAGCAGCAGCGGGGTCTCGCGGGGGCCCGTCACGGCGGCGTGGGGGCGCAGCGCCAGGGACGTCTCCGCGGGGGACCCGCCGGAGGACGCGCAGAGGACGGGCTCTCCCCCACTCCCCTTCCCCCCCCCACCCTCGCCGCCCGGGGTCCCCGGCCGAGCCGCACAGGGGGTCCCTGAGCTGTTTCCAGGACGCCCCAGCCCCAGTCCCAGCCGGCCGGGGACCAGGACGGGCCCGACGCCCCTCCCGCATGGGCGCGCGGGGTGCAACACCCGCACCCCGAACCGGTGAGCCAGAGGCGGGGGGGGGGGGGGGGGGGGGGGGGGGGGGGCGGGGGCCCCGAGGCCCGCGGCTTCCTTTGCCGTTTGTCGCGCATCGGCCAAGCGCCACCTGGCGGCCGGCGTGGAACTGCCCGCCTGTCCCGCCGCGGGGTGCGCTGTGCGTGGGGTGAGTGGGTGCTGGGGGTGCGCCGTGTGTGGGGTGAGTGGGTGATGGGGGTGCGCCGTGTGTGTGGTGAGTGGGTGCTGGGGGTGCGCCGTGTGTGTGGTGAGTGGGTGCTGGGGGTGCTGTGTGTGTGGTGAGTGGGTGCTGGGGGTGCACCGTGTGTGGGGTGAGTGGGTGCTGGGGGTGTGCTGTGTGTGTGGTGAGTGGGTGCTGGGGGTGCGCTGTGTGTGGGATGAGTGGGTGTTGGGGGTGCGCTGTGTGGGGGGGTGAGTGGGTGCTGGGGGTGCGCTGTGTGTGTGGGGTGAGTGGGTGTTGGGGGTGCGCTGTGTGTGTGGGGTGAGTGGGTGTTGGGGGTGCGCTGTGTGGGGGGGTGAGTGGGTGCTGGGGGTGCGCTGTGTGTGTGGGGGTGAGTGGGTGTTGGGGGTGCGCTGTGTGTGTGGGGTGAGTGGGTGCTGGGGGTGCGCCTGTGTGTGTGGGGTGAGTGGGTGTTGGGGGTGCGCTGTGTGTGGGTGAGTGGGTGCTGGGGGTGCGCTGTGTGTGGGGTGAGTGGGTGCTGGGGGTGCGCTGTGTGTGTGGGGGTGAGTGGTGTTGGGGGTGCGCTGTGTGTGGGGTGAGTGGGTGTTGGGGGTGTGCTGTGTGTGGGGGGTGAGTGGATGCTGGGGGGGTGCGCTGTGTGTGGGGTGAGTGGGTGTTGGGGGTGTGCTGTGTGTGGGGGGTGAGTGGATGCTGGGGGGGTGCGCCGTGTGTGGGGTGAGTGGGTGCTGGGGGTGTGCTGTGTGTGGGATGAGTGGGTGTTGGGGGTGCGCTGTGTGTGGGGGTGAGTGGGTGTTGGGGGTGCGCTGTGGGGGGGGTGAGTGGGTGCTGGGGGTGCGCTGTGTGTGGGGTGAGTGGGTGTTGGGGGTGCGCTGTGTGTGTGGGGTGAGTGGGTGCTGGGGGTGCGCCGTGTGTGTGGGGGTGAGTGGGTGTTGGGGGTGCGCTGTGTGTGTGGTGAGTGGATGCTGGGGGGGTGCGCTGTGTGTGGGGGTGAGTGGGTGTTGGGGGTGCGCTGTGTGTGGGGTGAGTGGGTGTTGGGGGTGCGCTGTGTGTGGGGTGAGTGGGTGTTGGGGGGTGTGCTGTGTGTGGGGGTGAGTGGGTGTTGGGGGTGCGCTGTGTGTGGGGTGAGTGGGTGCTGGGGGTGCGCTGTGTGTGTGGGGTGAGTGGGTGCTGGGGGTGCGCTGTGTGTGTGGGGGTGAGTGGGTGTTGGGGGTGCACTGTGTGTGGGGTGAGTGGGTGTTGGGGGTGTGCTGTATGTGTGGTGAGTGGATGCTGGGGGGGTGCGCTGTGTGTGTGGGGTGAGTGGGTGTTGGGGGTGCGCTGTGTGTGGGGTGAGTGGGTGTTGGGGGTGTGTTGTGGGGGGGGTAAGTGGGTGTTGGGGGGTGTGCTGTGTGTGGGGGTGAGTGGGTGTTGGGGGTGTGCTGTGTGTGGGAGTGAGTGGGTGTTGGGGGTGCACTGTGTGTGTGGGGTAAGTGGGTGTTGGGGGGTGCAGTGTGTGTGGCTGTAGTGTGTGGTATGGGGTTTGAGTGTGTGGTATGGGGTGTGTGTACCATATACCTAGACAGATTTGTAACCATTCTAACTTTATTTTGTCAAACTGCCCCTATGGCTGCACTCACGCTCTGGTTGCAGAAACTACGACACTGCAAATGGACCCTCAGGACAACACGGCGCTTGCGGCGCCCAGGCCCTTCCCGGGCCTGCACACAGGACGATGATCCATGTGCAAGAACAACCAACTCCGACAAAGGGCGCGCGGGACCTCGTTGGCTGACATGGGCTGTTAAACCCAGACCGGCTCGCCCTGTACATCTCCGACCCGGCCGCTGCGGGGCGCCCTCCTTGGAGCCCGGAGGGTGGACGCCCCATCATCTTCCCAGCACCTCAGTAGGGTCAGCCTGCGCTCTGCTCCCCTCCCCACCCCCCCAACATCTCCAGGGCGCCCTGGGTCCTTTCTAGGGAAGCCTCCCTCCTACAGCCATTACCGCGCTGATCTCTTCCAGATGGATGCCCCAGCACAGCTTTTACTGTTCCAAACGATGCAATGAAACCCCCTGAAAGGAATCTTAACAGGAAAAAGGATATATATAAAAGAAAAGTAAATTAATATGCGCGGTGCAAAAAAAGAGCTCAGAGCACCAAAACCTGCTTCCAGAGGAAAAGGAAGTCATCTTTAACCATTTATAATTAAAATAGAAAAGTCCTCATTTCCTACATCAGCAGACATACAACATTAGTGCCAGAGAATCAAATAATAGTTACTATGGAAACCAACATCTGGGGTCATATGACGGACTCATTTGCAGGACTACATAAACCCTTTCTTTTATGGACTTCAGGGCTTTTATATTTAAATTCAGTTCCTTTTTCATCTGAAGCTGGTTATTTTCTCAGCTTTCTCTACTTCCCCTCTTCGCAGACACTCAGTGTGTTCAGGGCTTACCAGGGGATATTTTTAGCCTGCTGATGCTTTAGAACATTTTCTCAGCTCTGTGCGAGGGGAGGACAGTTTCGTTTCTGCTTGAGCACTCAGGCGACTGCAAGGTGCCCGTTTAACCAGCTGCAGCCCGGCGAGGCCTACGTCCAACATGGCCGGGTGACAACCGTTCCCCGACCGTCCTTGTGGGGAGCCCATCGCCACTTTAGAAAGGCCGGTGACCCCAAAACAGACAAGAGGCAAAACGCCCCTTTCACTCCAGTCACACACGCAGGGGACAGCGAGGGGGTCATGAGATGACCTGGGCACAAGATGCCCTGTGTCCAGGGGGCCCTGAGGGGCCCCCCGGGAAGGCAGTCTCGGTACAGTCGGGTCCAGGGCCGTGCCGTGTGACATCACACCCACTCGGCCCTTTTCCAAAATCTCTGCCCCTCCCACGAGCCCGAGGGTGATCAGGAGAGCGGCAAAAGCCGCTGCGCCCACTGCGAGTCTCCAGACCTCCGTCAAGGCCAGAGACACTCATTTCCTGCCTCTTCTGTGGTCTTGAGTCTCACTGTTTGGGAGGCCAGGGGACACCGCCACCGAGGCACGGGGCGCTGTGCGCTGGTGCCTGGTGCCAAGCAAAGCCCTCCGCGCCCCAGGCAGGACGCCCCTGCCCAGTCCCGCAGCGCTTCTGAGTAAAGCACCTTCCTGTGGTTTAGATACCAAGGATTTTAGCCTAACTCCAGCTGGTTTCAAGGAGAGTTAAAAGGGGAAAAGACGTGCTTTTGGCAAAGTGGACACTGGCAGATTCTCCCAGCGGGATGGTGGGTGGTAACGAGCGGCCAGAGAAGCGACTCCTTGGGACTCGTGCCCCCTTCCAGATGCCTGACTTTGGATTTCATCTGCCAGACTCACAACCCAGCTCGCAAACAAGACACAACCGTCCACACGGGATTCTGAGCTGCTGATACTGTATGTAAGGAATATGGCTACAGAGGCCCCGGGGTCGTCGAAACAGGCATTTAAAAAGATGCAACAGATTTTCCCCAAAGAAGCAGATGAATGAAACTCAGCGAGAGGTTTCCAGTCTTGTTTAGACGGAGGCATCTTCAAAAGGCCGATGACTAAGAAGGGCAAGTGGACCAAAGCCTTCCCCACTCCAAACCTGGCAAGTAAAAAACCAGAAACTGGACACCCAAAACCTGCAGTGTAGTTACCCTCGGTTAAAAACAGAAGCGCGTGAGTTGTCCTCAAGCTGAGTAACTCCAGGCGTCTGTACCCCTGCAAAATGGATGGACTCGAAAACTGTCTGTGAGCAGCCCGAGATTAACTGCAAGGTCGCTTGCCAAGCCCCTGCACACTCTGGAGGGAAAAGGGCGCTCGGAAGTGCCCTCCGCCAGAACCCGCAGCGCTGGGGAGATACAGAAATAGTCCAGTGTGTGAGCCAACCACACGCAGAATTCTACGCCCGGGCAAGGGCTGGCATTTGCAGACACAGTCCTAGGAGGACACCCTGCTGAGTTAATAATCGGGTGATTTTCATCTCTTTGCTAATCAGGAGATACTAGAACGAAATCATTTGAATTTCGAAGTTATAGCTACTCAGACCGCTGCTCTACAGCTAGTTAACAAGGGGACACCTGCCCTGTTCAGCTTCCTCAGGTTTCCAGGTGCTGCTCTCCCCGCTCGCCCGTCAGTCACAGTGAGCGGCCCAGGTCACACGGACCAGGCAGGGAGCCGCCTCTGGCTTGCAGGAAGCCTCCGCGCATGTAGACAGCGTCCATCGTGGGGCCAAGCGCCAGACTCAGACGAAACGTAAGTCTCCACACTCCCCGTGTCGGAGCCCAAGGCTTCTCCCTCACCCTGGGTTCTGCCTCCCACCTCAGATCCCTGCACCTCTGGCTTTCTGTCACCTGTCACCTGTGTCCCTCCTTGCGCACCTCGGCCCTTTGAGCCACAACCTTCAGTGCCGCCGATTTTCCTATTCTCTACGGCTTTTCCTCTTTTTACTGATTTCCCGTGTGCTAGTAACACCCTGGGCTTCTGAGTATAGTGTAGGGCTTGTCAGAGGCAAGTCCAGTTCATCAAGAATAAACAGGTGTGTCCTGGCATCAACCATAAGCTTTCTGACTCCCCAAAGAGGCAAGCCCCAAGTTTAAAAGGGGAGCAAAGCACAGGCCATACAACAGATAATTCTCCAAAAGGCAACCCGCTCTCCATTCTCCTGACAGCTGGCTGCTGGGTTCATCATCCTTAGCCTCAAATGTGATACAAAGATTCCTCAAGCACAAGTTAATAGACTGTGAAGAAAGCACAGAAGTGTCATTAAGTGGCAAGTCAAAAGTTCAGCAGGCAGATTCAGTGCCTGGCTTCTAACAGGAGAATCAGGGAAGAAGAGAGATTTATAGGGCAGACTGGACAGACCCACCTTGACCCCATGGTCAAGGTCACCACCTCCACCCACAGTCAGGAGCCCCAGGGCCCTCTGCTGGGACGCCAGGAGGACACTTCCTTCTGTCCTCACCCCCAAACCCACACCCCTGCTCCAGTCACAAGAAAACATCAAACCAACCCAGGTGGAGGGAAGTTCTCCACAAGAGCTAACCAGTGCGTCTCTAAGCTGTCAAGATCGCGGAAAAACAAGGAAATGATGAGGAAGAACGGGTGTGGCCCTAATGAAGTCAGCTGTTCTCAAAGCCTTTGTTCATTTTTAGTTTGACCATGTGCCGTGTGAGGTGTCGGCGCTCGGGGGGGCTGGCCGGAATTCTCTCTCTCTCTGTAATTCTGTGAGTATGAAGTCGTTGCTTTTGCTTTTCAGAGTTTCAGCGAGAGAAATGCTGAGGCCAAATGGAAAGCAGAGTTGCTCAAAGGGAGTGTGTAGATTTGGGCTGTGTGGTTTTAAACAAATTGCTTCACCTACTAAGCCCCCACTTCCTTACCAGTAAAATAAGCTTAGTAACAGCGACCTCATCGTTTGGAGATTAAAAGTCGTTTCCATCAGGGTCCTGTCAGGAAGGCAGAAACCACACCCGTTATTTGAATGGAGACTCTAATCCAGGGGCTGGTTAGGTAAGTCGGGGAGGAGCTAGAACAGGAAAGGGGACACTTTGCTGGCAGAGAGAAGCAGCTCCCACCTCTGGGGGGCAGGAGGGAGCAGAAGCCATGGGACTGAGACAGATTTCTGAGCTGGGGGTGCAGTCCAGCTGGTCTGGATTTGGGGGGGAAGCCAGAGGCTGGAACCGTAGCCGCCTAGGGAGGAAGGGGTGGCTGGGCGAGAGGGTGGACACAGCCCGCGGCCTGCAAGCAGGGGCCCTCCTCTCCTCCAGCCCTGCCGGCCTCCAGCGCCCCCTCCTGGCAGAGCCCGCAGGGGCGGCCTTGGAGGAAGGTGGGGCGGAGGCCCAGTGAGGAGGGTGGTTTGGGGCCTGGAGCCTTGGGGCAGCGTTGCCCGACCAGCCACGCTGTTATTTCTTACCCCTGTGAAGTGCTGGGGCCGCCCGGGGCTCTTCCTCTCTTTCCTTCACAAACACTTTGCAGTATGGAAACGCAGAGGCCCTAAACCTCTAGCGTTGCCTGCATGTAGAATTTTAATTAGAAAATGCATATAATTTAATAAATGGAAAAGATGGACTACATTCTGTGCTATAATTATAGCAGCCTTTACCGCACAGCTCATATTCCCGCGCTGCCTCCTGACGGAAGCGTGAGTCTGACTACAGTCTGTCATCAGCAGGGCTCCGCGCCTGCGGGGGGCCCGGCCAGGCCGGCCGAGGGCACGAGGTCAGTGCTTCTCGGGACGGCCGTTTGCACACAGCCCCGTTAGACTATTTCACCCAGAAGGCTTCAACTTTTATAGAATCCTGTGAAGCTGTTTCATTAAAATTGAAGGCCACAATGCATGTGTTAAAAAGTTGAAAAGACTAATCAGGTTTTTCTCTGAAATGCAGCCCCAGTGGGGATGGTTTCCCGTCAGACAACAGGAAGCGGCCGTGAGATCGTGTGCACGCTCCATTTCAGAACATTTCAAAGAAATTTCGAGGAAATTCCTCCATCACGGGGCCTTCGTTTCAGGGCTGGACACCAGAGCTCTGTGCTGGGCGCACGGAAGCAGCTCCCTCGGGTGCGAAGGGGCACTGCCCAGGGCAGCAGGACTCGGGGCCACAGAGCCCCTTGCTGGGGCCTGGCAGATGGCGGCTCCTCTCCGCCCACTTCCCCATGTGCGGTGGTGTCTGAGCGTCCCTGAGAGAGCATAGCTTGCGGGCAAAAGTCACGTTAGGGGGGTCTCTGTACCAGCAAGAGGAGAAGATGGAAACAGGGACTCGGGGTTGCCATGGGGTGCTGGGCCGGCAGGGGGTGCCAGAGAGACTCTCCAGACTCAAGTACTTGCCTGAGGCTCACACCATTGGGCACAGGAACCAAGGAGCCCAGGCCACAGCCTAAGGAGCGACATCTATCTAACCAGGAGTGAAGCCCCGCGGGTCCGGCCAGTGGGCTGTGCAGGCACCGAGGCAGCACCAGGCCTGGAGGGTCCAGGCCCCGCTCCCCCCGTGCACACAGTGGTGAGACACACAGCCTCGGTGAGGAAACTGGCCTCTGTGCCTCAGTTTCCTCAGCTGTAAAATGGGGTAACGGCCCTGCTTATTTTGTAGGGCGACAATGATAAAAAAAAAAGTTTTGAAAACCAGATGGTGCTGGGCTGTGGAGGACTGTGGGGCTTTGGCAGTGGGTGGTAACATCCCTGAAGAGGGGTGCGCCTGCCCCCTAAGTCACACACAGGGCCGGGAACCCGCGCTACCGCAGTGGACAGTAGTAAGAACATAGAGCTATGAAAATGGGTTATCATTAGTGATATTGTCTTCCTTGGAGATTTCTACCTGTCATGCAATTTTGAGCACTTGGCAAAAAGAACGTCCCCCCAAAACAGGGGCCTCAGGTAAGACTCTCTTCCCTTGGAGTCAAAATCCCTTGCGGTGAATCCAGCCAGGCCTCATCCTGTGTGGTGGGGGCAGGAGGCCGACCCACCTCGCACGCTGCTGGAATTTAACCCCTAGGAACAGCATGCCCCTCGAGGACAAATAAATTCTTACCACCAGGACTGAAAGGCTCTTGGAGATTCTCAGTCTATGATTAGCAGGGATATGGGAGACACCATCTAAGGAAAAATGCAAGTTGAGCAAGTCCTCCCCAAGGCCGTGGTGGCCCCGGAGGGCTGACGGACATGGCTTCTGCCCCCACCCCATCCGAGGCAACTCTGAGGCACAGGAGAGGGCTCAGGGCTGAGAGGCCCCTGGCCCTGCCGCTGCTGGGGAGCCGGTGACTGTTCTGGCTGAGAGCTGCTCGGAGGAGCAGGTTGACCCTCCTGCCCACCCTGGCACGCACAGTCTAGAGCGTGCATCCAAAGCCAGGGGATCCCTGGGTGAGGGGGAGTCCGGGCCTCAGACAGGGCCTGTGAGTCACTCTTTCCAAGACACTGTTGTTTTAATCAGGTGAATCCTCACTTAAGTGCCTGGATGGGTACTTGGACTTTCAGCAAACGACCTGTAGCGAAAGCAGGTCCTCCATCATTGTCCTTTTATCTTTTTTTTTTTTTTAAGATTTATTTATTTATTTATTTATTTTTATTTGTACAAGCACTGGGTACAGTCAGAAGCGCGGGAGGGTGAGAGAATTCACCAGAGCCAGAGCGGGGAGCAGAGCAGGCAGAAGGACCGAAGGACACTGCTGAGGGGAGCGGCGGGCGGCAGGAGAGGTCTGCGCGCCATGTGGGACCCTCCTCCAGTGGCCGGGGAGCAGCCGGGGATGGAACCGGCACTGCATAGGCTGCGGGCAGCTTTACAACCCAGCACTCAACCGCTGCGCCACCGGAGAGGCCCTCTTTTATCTTTTTGTTCAAGGTTGGCTGGGAATGTTTTTCCCCTTTCTCATCAAGCTCATAAAGAAACAATGTGGGGCCTCCCTGGTGATGCAAGGGGTTAAGCCCCACACTATGAAGCGATCTGCAGCCTCTCCAGCACTAGTTCGATCCCCAGCCAGCCAGGGAGCAACCCACATGACGCAGCAGACCTCTCCTGTCTCGCCCACTGCTCCCCTCAGCAGTGTACTTAGGTCAATCTGCCTGTTCTGTTCCCCACTCTCTCTCTGGTGAATCCTCTCAGCCTCTGCATCTCTGGCCTGTACCCCAGCTCTTGTATGCATAAATAAATAAATCTTTAAAAAAAAAAAGAAAAAAGAAACAATGTGGAACAAAAGGATGTTATCTGAGGGCCTGCTTTAAATCCAAATGTAGGGCCTCCCTGGTGGCACAGGCGGTTGAGCGCCGCACTGTGAAGCCGTCCGCAGTCTCTGCAGTGCGGGTTCGATCCCGGCTAGCTGGTGAGAATCCCATATGGTGCGGCAGACCTCTCCTGCCTCACCCGCAGCTTCCCTCAGCAGTGTGTTTCGTCAGTCTGCCTGTTCTGTTCCCCGCTCTGTCTCTGGTGAATCCTCTCACCCTCCTGCACATCTGGCCTGTACCCTGGTTCTTGTATAAATAAATAAATCTTAAATAAATAAATAAATCCAGATGTAACTGGCATTCAGTAACACGCCCTGCCGGGTGCCCAGTTCTGCGAATGTTGGCACACACATGGCCTCGTCAGCCCCAGGCACTCCTCCACTCCTTCAAGCCCTTCCTCCACCACTGGTCCCAGCGGCCATCAATCTGCTCTTATCCCTGCCATCTGCCCTTGCCAGAATGACAAGCCACATTCCCTGCATAGGACAGCCAGGGCCTCACTTGCCTGGCACAACCCACCATGCGTTCAGCTGCCCCTGAGCCTCTCAGGGGCCCAGTAGGCAGTGGGCAGAGCAGTAAGACTCACTACAGCTTGAGAGGCCCCTGCCCGTCCCTCCAGCTCCGGAGGGCAGGGGCGGCCCTTGTGCCTCCAAAGACAAAGGCCTCTGACTTTACTCATCCCTCTGTGACCCTCGTGGCTCCCTCCTTCAGGAACGTGTAGGACCAGACACAACTCCATCTCCTTCCAGTTTAGATGAATATTTAGTATTAAAAGAAAATGTTGGGCCTCCCCGGTGGCGCAGCGGTTGAGCGCTGGGTTGCGAAGCTGCCCGCGGCCTCTGCGGCGCTGGTTCTATCCCCGGCTGCTCCCCGGCCACCAGAGGAGGGTCCCGCATGGCGCGCAGACCTCTCCTGCCGCCCGCCGCTCCCCTCAGCAGTGTACTTCGGTCCTTCTGCCTGCTCTGCTCCCTGCTCTGGCTCTGGTGGGTTCTCTCACCCTCCCGCGCTTCTGACTGTACCCAGTGCTTGTGTAAACAAAACAAACAAATAAAGAAAGAAAGAAAGAAAAACATGCCTCTATAAAAAATATATATATATATAAATCTTAAAAAAAAAAAAGAAAATGTTAAGTTCCTGGGGCTGAACTGAGTGTAGAATAATAAGAAAATTCTATCAAGCTTGCATTTCAATAGCATGCTCTTCCTCCTGCTGCCAGACCTGGCCGTATCACACACTGAGTCATTTCAAGCAAAGCAAAATACTGAGATTTCGCTGGATTTTCTAAGAATCACCCGAGAGCTTCCTGCAGGTCAGCACAACAGGAATGCGCAAAGGACATGGACGTGCAAGAAAGGGCGGCCGAGGGTCCGTGCGCCCAGAGCGAGGGAGCGACAGAACTTTCTAGCAAGAGACAAGACCACGAACAGGGATTGTTGTGAAAAGTCTTTTCATTTTGCTGAAAGCCTAAACCAGAATGCATGTTCGTTCTCTTTCCACTCAAGGTAATCAACTGTTTCTGCGGTTGTCTGGTATCTTATGTGAGCCACCTCGGGTTAGTTATCAGTGCTGAGGCCCCTGGAACATCATGGACGAGACTACGCAGGTACCTCTGCTCCCTCTGACTTCCTGCCCAGCAGGGTAAAGGGACTGAAAAGAGAAGAAACCATCAAACCACGAGCACAGGGTGAATGGGAGAGGAAATGACAGATGGCCAGGAGCGGGGGTGGGTGGGCCCTGACTCCACCAGTGGAAACTGATTTCCGAGAACAAAAAAGGCTGCAATCCCAAATGACTGAAATGCATTCGTGCCACAGCACCCCAGAAAGGCCCAGCAGATCCCCCTAAAAGTGGGGCACCTGAGGCTGGAGGGAAGAGCCTGGAGGTGAGTGCAGAGCCATGAGGCAGCTTGGCCTTTTCTGTCTCGGGGCCCCAGGAGCCTTTCGGGCAGGGCTGCGCCATATGGGCCTTTGGGCGCCTGGTCAGCATCAGCTGAGGGTCAGTGTCCACTGCAATGTCGAATCAACCAACCAGTGACTTGTGCAAGGAGGGCGGGGGCGGCACTCAACGTGGGCAAAGCCTAAAAATTATTAGCGAAAACTGTCTTTTCAACTAGAACAAAGACCAAATGGAGGTGACATCAGAGAAAAAGAAACTATCTCCTCCTCCTCTACTTCCTTCCTCTAGTGGTTTAAAATCCACATTGATTTTGAAATTCTTATGTGGAAAAGGTAACCCGCTCAGGCATCAGCTCCCCAACACAGTTCCCGCTGTGCTGTCATCCCAGCAAAGCGCCTCCTTTCTCTCATAATTTTAGGTCACACTGCAACCCCTTTCTAGAGCTTTGAGCCATAAAATTGTGCCCTGAAGCCTACACACCAGACTGACAGAACTCGATCTCTGTTCTGCATCTCATAGCAGAGCAGTGCCATGAACAGCAGCGTCCACCCACCAACCTCAGCCAACGCGGCCTCCTTAGCTAAGGGAGGATCAAATTCAGTTGATGCTTTTTGTATTTAAAACAAAACAAAACAAAAACAACCTAGGCAGTAATTTCAAACTATCTTCCCCAACATACTTACTAGTAGCCAAAGGAAAGAGGGCAGCTCTGCCCTGAGAAAGCCATGTGGATACCATCTCACTGCAGCCGCTGTTGGCGGTGGGCAGGGCTGGGCACACAGGGGGCATCTGAGGGGCTGGCAACAGCCCGTACGAGGGCGTTTGTTTACAGTGTCTTTAAAATGTAGGCATATGGTTTATACATTTATAAATATTTTGCCATTTACAATCAAGAAAGGAAAAAGGGGAAAAACAATAGAAAGTAAACAAACCCTCCTCAAAAGGCCGCTGGCTTTCCAAAGTTGTCTTTTTGATGTAGTGAACTTTACATATGCTGTGAAGTTCCCTTGTTTATACTTTTTTCTGCACACCAAAAAAAAAAAAAATCTATCCCCCTCTTTGTGAAAAAGTAATTACTCTTAATGCTAACTCTGGAATCGAGGGAGCGCTGAAGCCGACTCTGGGTAGAGCCACCGTCTGGCACACACTCTCGGGATCTGGAGGTGTGGCTGGTGCCGGCTTGACACCGCTAAGGCCTGCGTTTACCTAGTCAGTGTTATTCACTAAGTGGCAGAAGCAACTTTCCCTAGTGGAAGGTATTCAAAGTCACTTCTTCATCTTTATTAAGACTAAAAATAACATTGATGCAGTGGGTTTTTTGTAAGAACATAAAAACAAGCCAAATTTAAAAATGGAAGGCTCACAATAACTTCATTTGCATGGTTTTCTAAAACTGAGTAGTCATTTCTTTCCTAACACTGGTGTATCCGGAAGCCTCACCACCTGACCTGGACCCCACGCTCACGACAGTCAGCACTATTCACAGCCACCAAGAGCTGGGAGCAGCCCAATTGCCCCCTGGGGGTGAGTGACCCTTCAAAGTGGGGTCTAGAAGGAGCCACGGCCACTCAGTAGAGAAGAAAAGTCTTGTTGGGAACAGGGAAGGCCACATGCAAACACAACTAGAGCCATACTTCACTCCATGCCCAGAAGATAATTCAAAGCAGAACAAAGGTCTGGAGAGAGGAAGCGAAACCATGAAATACTTGAAAGGAAACAGGACACTCTATGGGACATCTGCCGCAGAGAGGGTTTGGAGAACTCCACTCTGACAGCAAGGGAAACAAAAGCAAAAGTAAGCAAGTGGGACCACATCAAGCTGACAAGCTTTTGTGTCTCAAAAGAAACCATCACAAAAACAAACAAACGGGGAGAAGATATTTGCACATCACACATCTGACAAGGCGCTTGTTTCCAAAATATATAAAGCGCTTATACAATCCCAAAAGAAAAAAGAGACAACCCTATCACAACATGGGCAAAACACCTAAATCGACATCTTTCTAAAAAAGACATTGAGAAGGCCTACAGACATAAGAAGAATTGTTCAACATCACTTATTATAAAAAAAAAATGCAAATCAAAGTAAGAGATAGCACCTCACCCCCTGAGAAAGGTGCACATAAGAAGGGAGACGACAAGGGAAGGTTGGCAAGGATGCGGAGAAGGAGCTCTCAGCCAGCGCTGGTGGGAAAGCAAGCTGGTGCAGCCTCTCTGGAAAACAGTATGGAGATTTCTTAAGAAAATAAAAATGGAAATTCCGTATGACCCAGCAATACCTCTACTAGGTAATTACTTAAAAAACATGAAAACTCCAATAGGAAAAGACTATGTACTGTCCACGTTGCTGAGCCAGGGAACCAACCGAAGTGCCCATCAACAGGTGAACACACAGAAATCATGGAATATACACTCAGTGGAGTATTACGCAGCTGTAAAAAGGATTAAACAGTGTCTTTTGGGGCAAAATGGATGGACCTCAAGATGATTATGTGAAGTGAAATGTCAGAAAAGTGAAAGAGATTGGATAGTTTCACTCATCTGTAGGATATAACAAAGCACAAGCAAAATACAGCAGGAATCAACCTTGGACTTGGCGAAAGAATGTCATGGTTATCAGAGGGAAGTGGGGGAGCGGGGAGGGAGAGGGGCTGAGGGAGGCAGCTAGGGTTGGGCAGTGGTGGTTTGGTGGAGGGTGAGTGGACTGTCTGCATCTATGGAGAGGTAAAAATGGAGCCCATCTGTACAATGGAATATTATTTTGTATTTAAAAAGAGGGACATAATTTTTTAATTGAGTTTTTATTAAATTACTTCTCAGATTGAGGTAATGCCAGTTCACACCACTGCGTGTTTTAAGGGTGCAGGCTCACACCCCCTCACACTTGGTGTGACGTGTGTCACCAGACCATGTCCACTGCGAGGCCCCATTGCCCTCCCCCACCGCTACCCCGCCCCTCCCCGGCATAACCTCAATTTTCTAGTCAGATTTCAAGGGTTTCTCCTGGTTTGGCTTTGTCTGTTCCTCCGCTGGGTTTCTTTGTCTTCCATGCGCGTGAAATCATCTGGTGTTTGTCTATCTCCCTCTGACTGCTCCGGTTTAGCGAAGGACACTCTGATGTGGGCCGCGACAGGGTCGGATCCTGAGGACACAGGTCTGCGGGGCACAGGTGGGTCACAGGGACTCCACCTGCAGGGACACTGAGAGTCACGACCTCAGCCGGAGAGCAGAGGGGTCAGCCGGGGCCGGGAGAGAGGGGCGCGTGCTCTGTGGGCCAGTTTCCATTTTGTGAGATGAAGGCGGTTCTGGGCATGCAGACGGCATGGACCTGCAGGCTGTTCCCACCTGCGCACCGAGCGTCACGATGGAACGTACTATGTGGCAACCAAGAAAACAGTGAGGGGAACAGGGAGGTGGAGCGGCCTCTGGGAGAGCCTCCACGGAGGCAGAGCTGCTACAAGAAAGGCTTTTTAAAAAAATCCTAAAGTAGAACTATGTAGAGCTCTCGGGTCCGGGAAAGGCCTGTTTCCTCCGCCCTCTAAGGAGCTTGGTCTCCTTTTATTCGCGGGTGTTATAAAGCAGCCCACACCCGGGGGCACACGGGGTGTCCCCACGCCACCGCACACCGTCCCCACACGCTGGTCCTGCTCCTGTGTCACTCCTCGCGGCCCTCTCCGCCCAGGGCCCCCTCGCGGGCCGCGCCCTTGCTGCCGTTCTCTGGAAAAACCAAATCCATTATTCTATGGACTTCCTTCACTTTCTTCTTCTATGTATTCTCCTAGACCGGCTTCCTTCCTCTCGCAGGAGTAGTTCCTTCTCTATTTTTCAAGAAAATTAAAATGTTTTTCATTTAAAAACAAAAACATGTTTATGGGGGAAACTTCCCACAACACAGAAGGAGCAGAGGGTGCGGCGTGAGTGTGTGTTCATCTGCGTGGGCACAGCAGGCCCGCTCTGTCTGGGGCTGCCTCCCGGCCCACTGCAGACGCACGCTCGTTCCCAACAACTGCCCGGGCGGGAGAGCCTCGCTCCTGCAGCCCTGCCCGGGCGGGAGAGCCGCACATCTGTGTCAGTGAATTCCTGCTGTGAGCTGGGGGCCGAGGGGCACGCGGAGCATGCCATCCCTTCACACAGCGATCCGGGGAAGAGAAGTGTCTGGGCGAAGGGCACGCGCAGCTCAGAACCACAGACACTGCCAGACTGATGCGCGAAACAGTTTCCGCACGACTCTGAAGGAAGAGAACATGCAAAAAGGACAAAAACAAAACCGAAAAAACAATGTGAGGGCCTCCCCGGTGGTGCGGCGGTTGAGCGCTGGGATGTGAAGCTGCCAGCAGCCTCTGCAGCGCCGGTTCGATCCCCGGCTGCTCCCCAGCCACCGGGCGAGGGTCCCACATGGCGCGCAGACCTCTCCTGCCGCCCGCGGCTCCCCTCAGCAGTGTCCTTCGGTCCTTCTGCCTGCTCTGCTCCCCGCTCTGGCTCTGGTGAATTCTCTCACCCTCCCGCGCTTCCCAGTGCTTGTATAAATAAATAAATAAATCTTTAAAAAAAAAACAACAAAAAACAATGTGAGCCTCAGTTGTGACCCCCACCCCTGGACATGCAGCGGCCCTAGACCTCCCCTCCTCAGGCTGACGGGAGATGGGGCATGGGGGAGGTCATAGGGTTAGATGAGGTAATTTGGGTGAGTCCCTCAGGTGGGGTCCCTCAGAGGAGCAAGAGTGATCACTCTCCAGGCCAGGACGAGCCGAGGGTAGCGGTGTCGGCAAGTCAGGAGGGGCCTCCCCAGGCACCGAGTCTGCCGCCGGGCCTGGACTCCAGACGGGGAGACACCACTGCCTGCGGCTGAGGGCCTGGCCTGTGTGTTCGCTGCGGAGCCTGAGCAGGTGAAGGCAGTTTCTGAGGCGCGGGCAGCGCTGGCCCCGAGGCTGCCTGCCCCTTGCTGGGAGGCCAGGCCACACACGGCCCGCAGGCTCGTCTGGGGGGCCGCCTGCCCCTCCGGGGATCCGCCTGCGAGATTCTCTCCCTCGACTCGCACGGCCCCCCTCCCAGCCCAGGCCCACATGTTCGCCTGCCGAAGCTCCAGGCCAGCTCAGCATGTTGCGTTTTCTCACCTAACGTAAACTACGTCAGGACTGGTCTCCTGTCTCTTCCCCTGACTCACTCCACACCGGTAGGTGTTTGAAGAGTTAACTTTACCACCATAATAGTTGTCGTCTTTTGAATCTTTAAAGTATTTCTGCAAGAGAAGTATTTTTCGCACGTTCACCATCGTGTCTGACCGACTGATGGGTGTGTTCACAGATGGTGAAGCAGGCTCCAGGGCAGCCAACACTTGCCCAACACCACAAACCAATCCGGGCAAAGCTGCCCGGCCCTGACCCCTCTGCTGCTGTCCACAGAGACGTGAACTCAGCAGTGTTCACGGCCCCTCAGACAGGCCCAACTGTCACCCCGGCCTCCCCTCCCGACAGCCCTCAGGATGAGCCACTGCAGGCTGGGGAGCCCGGGGTGCACCTTGGTGCCTCCTCCTGTAGCCGTGAGTCTGCCTTCAGTGGCTGGATGCCCCCAGAGGACCCTGCCTGCCCCTCTGGTTCCTGTTCCCTCAGGTGGCAGAGGGCTCTGGCTGGTCTCCCCAAGGAAGGTAGCACAGTTCAGCCGGGGCGGGGGGAGCCATGGGCCACCTGCTCCCCTCACCCCAAACCTCATGCAGGCTCCTCAGGCTGGCCCAAGTCTCTCCCACTTTTGCTGGCAGAACGTATGACTCACAAACGTCCCGTGAGGGGGGAACGGCACCATGGCTGGCCCTGAGCTCTGTGTGCACAAGACTCTACCTCACAGACGGAAATACCACGAGTGCCTTTCTAGAACTCTCTCTCCTCCAGGCCTGTGAATAACAGGATTCCACATATAGAAACCACACTGAAGCAGAACCGCGGGGCTCACATCTCTGGGGAGGAGTAGTGGCAAGCCATGGGCCCCTGGGCTGCAGGGCCGCTGTCACTGGGCTCAAGCCCGCGACGGAAAGAGCCAGTGGCGGGTCACCTGCCCAGCCTCACGGGACGGGACCAAGACCTGACAATGCCTTCCCTCCAAGGGGAGAGGACTGGCATCGGGTGGAGTCCAGGTATAGCCTATCCTCTGAAAGTCCCAAGGTCCTTGGAACAACTTAAGTTGCTCAAAAAAGGAGCAAAGCTCAGCATCAGCTCTCCCTGGCCAGGAAGGGGAGCAGTTCTCTATCGTTCCTCCTTGCTGATTCAGCACGCAATGGCCTTAGCCCTGCCCACAGACAGGAGCAGAAGAGCTTCAGATCCTTTCACTTTTAGGAGAGACTTAAAAATCGGTGCTGGGCCTCCCCAGTGGCACAGCGAGTTGAGTGCAGCGCTGTGAAGCTATCCGCAGCCTCTGCAGTGCAGTTTCAATCCCAGCTGGCCGGGGAGATTCCCACATGGCGCGGCAGACCTCTCCTGTTGCGCCTGCTGCTCCCCTCAGCAGTGCTTCCATCCGTCCGCCTGTTCTGCTCCCTGCTCTGTCTCTGGTGATTTCTCTCACCCTCCCAGGCCTCTGGCCTGTACCCCCATTCTTGTATAAATAAATAAATCTTTAAAAACAACAACAACAAAACTAGTGTCTACTCTCTCTACCTAGAACTCCCGGTGTCTGCAGAAATATACAAGCTGCAAGATCAGCACAGGCAGTTTACCTGGCCCCTGCCCCACCTGGTGGGCCCATGGCAACCTGCCCAACCTAACACTGAACCCCCCGCCTGACAGTGGTCACTCGCGAGCTGAGCCGAGTGAGAGCCTGGCAGAGTTCAGAGCGTAACAGCAAAGATGCAAATAAAACTTGATTCCAGCCTCTCTTTAAGCATCATTTACAGATACATACAATCTAGTCTTTTAAATCTGACTCTGAAGACTTGCTAGTAAACTTGGCTTCGAAGGACCAAGTTTACCCGGCTGGCAGCAGGCCCCTGGGCACCAACTTAGGCCAGTGACACCAGGGAGTCTGATCATTCAGAGAGGGCAGGAGAAACCGCAAGTCCCAGCAGCCAGGAAGTCGACGGCATCGCTATTTCATACAACGTATTTCAACACGCCTCGCCCCGTCTCCACTCTCTGGGGAAAAGGGATCTGCTCGCCCCAGAGCTCTTTTTAAAAGGCTGTTCCCTTCCTCTGCCACCTGATGCCCAGACTGTCACCCGAGCCGGCGCCGCGTCCCTGGGGAGTCGAGGCTCCGTGGGCCGAGCGTCAAGTCAGCCTTCATCACTGGCCTGCCCCAAACAGGCACCGTGGGCAGTGGCGGCCACGGCCAGAGCTCAGGCCGGCGATGGAATTACACACCGAGAGAAGCCTCGGAGCCCCTGCGGGGGACGCATCACCACCACGGTCACCTCCGGATCCCTGTGCACGGCTCACACGCTGCACCGGGTGACCCGCCCAGACAGGCCCACGGTGGGGGCATGGGACCCTGAGCTGGCAGCGGGGAGGGAGGCCGGGTCCCGCAGCTGCACCACCAGGTTCAAACCCCGAGTCAGTCACACAGGAGCCTTTGCTTCAACTCCTGGCCTTGGTCTGCTCACCTGTCGAGGAAAACCAGCCCCAGGGCCCGAGGCCAGTGAGCCAAGTCAGGGGGCCAGGAGGGAGGGAGGGGGCACCCCCGCTGGTCCTGGCACCGCACCACCTGCTTGAAGTCGCCCTGGTTTGCTCTTGGACATGGGGAGACTATATCTTCTGAGAACCTCCGCGCCGTTGAGTGTGCTTGGTGCCCACGACCCGCAAACAGTGACCCCAAGTCCAAGGCTGATGTTCCTTTGGGGAAAGGCCTCCCACTCGAGGTCAAGGCCTCAGGAAGAGCTTGGGAGCTTGCAGGCCGGGAGAAACGTAAACAAGGCAATTAAACCTGGGAAGCCCGCCCCGTCAGAGAGCGCTCCCATGAGCCCGGAGAGGCCGTTCTCGGCTTTAAAAGCATCTTTCTGGCCTAAAGAGGCAAAAACATTGAAAACATCTAAACTATAGTGGCTGTCACGGAGGAGAGAGAGAGAGAGGAGACGGGACGGTGGCAAGTCCCTGCCAGGAGGGCTGATTCCACCGCAAGCTGCTGCGGGAGGGAAACGTGGCTCTGGGAGGAAAGAAGGTCTTTCTGCTCCCGCTGCCGAGGAGCAGCAGCCAGATGAGAGGCGGACACTGGCCGATGAGCTGGGATCTGCACCGTGAAGGGTTAAGGACCTGGCGTTTTGAAAAGAGCTGCTGGACTCAGAAGCAGAACTCACTCCAGACAGGAGGAGGAAACCAACAACAAAATACCATTTTTAAATTCAAGCTCAGAATGGAAGACAGTCACCAGGCTCATCTTCCTTCAAAATAAAAAACAAACAAGTATGACTCCAGGTCCTTTATCTGCCTACAATCTTAACTATCCCCCCTAACCTACATGAGTCAAAAACCTCTGGAGGGGGGCGGCCCGCCTGCCTTTCCGCCTTGTTTTGCCATCAGGAAACGCCCTCTGACCCGGCTTCCGGGTTTGCGCCAGGGAGGCGCCGACCCCCTCCCAGCACAGCGCCTGGCA
>NW_023605083.1:133400201-133420224 GCF_014898055.3 Talpa occidentalis | reverse complement strand
TAAACAATAAAATATGGTCCCACATTTTGTGAGACTTGAATGCCCGCCAGACGACTCCTACTCAGATGTCTGAGGTCTAGACTCTAACTCCATTTTATATATGCCACTTTTTTTTTTTTTTTTTTTTTAGTTTTCTATCATATTTTTATTGAAGTGACATTGCATTGTAACATATGTTCCAGGTATGGATTACTGAAGATCGACATGTGCCAGGCTATTTTTTAAGATTTATTTTTATTTATGCATATAAAAACTGGGGTGTAGGCCAGAGGTGCGGGGAGTGAGAGGATTCACCAGAGACAGAGGGGGGAGCAGAACAGGCGTATTGACTGAAATACACTGCTGAGGGGAGCAGCAGGTGAGCCAGAAGAGGTCTGTGTGCCATGTGCGTCACCTCCCTGGCGAGGGATTGAACTCATGCTGCAGTAGTTGTAGATTGCTTCATAGTGCTGATGCTTAACCCTTGTACCACCAGGGAGGCCCCAGGTTATTTTTTTTTTTAAGTTTTAATATGCTCTAAAATGTTTAAGAACTCATCTATGTGAAAAACAATGAAGATGATACTGTAAGTCAGAATTTTACTGAGTTGTACATCGTTTTGGAAAAATCTGGCTGCCAAAAAGCCCTTTTGATGCTTAAGGAACCAACAGAACACACCTATTTGCATTTACAGTTATTGTGTGTGGGTACAAATGGCCACTTGCTTGTTATTTCTACTGTAGATGTATTTTAGCCTTTACATTTTGAAATATATATTATTTTGCCCTCTTAAAGGTTTCTTCTTTTAGCCAGGATGTTGTCTTGCTTTAACTGTGTATAGATGGGTCATATTATACGAATTTCATAAAACAGTAAAATATTGGGCCTCCCTGGTGATGCAGGGGTTAAAGTCTCAGCACTATCAAGCTACCCACAGCCACTGGGACCTGACTTCCATCCCCAGGGAGGGAGCTAACCCACAAGGCACAGCAGACCTCTCCTGCCTGGCCCGCTGCCCCCCTCAGCAGTGCATTTCAGGACATCAGCCTGTTCTGCTCCCCACTCTGTCGCTGGTGAATCCTCTCCCCACCCACCCCCCTCCAGCTCTGGCCTACACCCCAGTTCTTGTATGCATAAATAAATAAAAAATAAATCTTTAAAACAGTAAAATATCTATTTGGCATGCATCCAGGGATGCTGGTGCTGATTAAATTGAGAACTGCTAGATCACTCCAAAATCTCCTGTTTGCCTCCCAAGCCACAGTTGACGCTTTGACCACACCACACACAACCTCATTCGCACTTTCAAGGACCCTAGGCGTTTTAAATAAGGACACGAGGGCGTGGCTGATAATAAAGCCTGCACTATCCTTAGCAATGAAATATTCTGGCCTAGGTGACCTTAATTCATGCTCACCAACGTCCTACAGGACTGGCAAATAAAATCTCTTTCCAAAAGATCATTCTTACCAACGAAGTGGACTATAGTAAAAGTGAAAGCAAAACAAAAATCACTTTATCTTACTGAGTCGCGGCCCTATAGCTTTCCTTGGGAACTTGCAGAAATTCCACAGAGGCAGCCACCACGACGAGAAAGCCCCTATCCCAGTAAAGTGAAGGGACTTGCTCACGGCTGGAAGAAATCATAGTATTCCAAAGCAGGGGTGTAAGACTATAAATGGTGTGGTCCATGCTATTGCACCAGTTCCCCTCACCACAGCTTCCAGAGGGGTAAGTCTGTCTCCAGAGCCCAGAGCGCACAAGCCTGCCAGGCGAGCGCCGAGCCCCGCCCACGCCCCGCCCACGCCCCGCCCCCAGGGCTGCCCGCGCCAGTGCCTGACTGGCGGCCGGCGCAGGGGGCCTTGCGGGGTCCTTCGCGCGGGCTTCCGACACGCCTGAGCGGGTGTGCGCGCTGCTTCCGGTGTGGGTGACGAGCAGTGGCCGAACAGGGGACATCAAGGGGCGCTCAGGCAGGGACCATGGCGGACGGCGGCTCGGAGCGGGCAGATGGGCGCATCGTCAAGATGGAGGTGGACTACAGCGCCACGGTGGACCAGCGTCTGCCCGAGTGCGAGAAGCTGGCCAAGGTGAGGTGAGGCCGGCTGGCTGTTGGCGGGCGCCAGGGGCTGAGTCACGGCGCGCAGCCTGTAGGCCTCAGGGGCCTGCGGGCTGGAGCGCGCATCCCCCCATTGCCTGCCCTGCCGGGGTTGGGGCTGCGTGGGTAGGAGATCCCGGGCTGCCCGGCCTGGGAGACCCCCCAGCCGGAGCACCTGGTGCTTCCAGCGCCCCCAGCCCTCCGCCGCACCCATGGTCACCCGCTCCCGGAGGAGCTGGGGCCCTCTAGTAATTTTTGTTTGCTTTTGCCTTTTCTTGGATACAGCGTCACGTTGACTTTTAAGTTTCTCGAGGATTAGGGAAGCTTCATCATTCAGGCTGGATCAGAGAGTTTCGTTCTGTTCGCCCATGCTGAATCAGTTTGTGACAAGATGTTTACCGATCGTGGCGTTGTGCCTGGCCTTTGGCCAGAAGGGGCAGAAAGTGGTGGTAGGAGGTGATGGACGCGGAACCCCAGTCCTTAAGGGGTTCGTGTACATAACCTACTAGACAAGTCATGAAAGATGGTGAGTGCCATGCAAGTCTAAAGTGTTCCTGGAACACAGAAGGAAGCCTCATTCTCACTGGTGGGATAAGGGAAGGTATTGCAGAGAAGGTAACATTTGTGTTGGGTCTTGAAGAATGGTAAGATCGGAATGGGAGGGAGTAATTCCTGGAGGGGAAGTACAGAAGTAAAGACAAATAGACACTAAAGTCCGAAATAAACTAATTAGAGGAGGTTTTGAACAGTAGTTTGGCCCGATTGCTTATCTGCCATCGGGATAGAAATTTAACTTGATACCGACATTTATCATTGCCTCCCTGCTATGTGTCAAGCAATTTTGTGTATCATTTTACATATAAAGAAATCAAGGCTGAGGGGGTTTTTTTGTTGTTGTTTTGGTTTTTTGTCCCGTGTTACACTTAGTGATAGAACCAGGATTCAAAACTTGGTTTGCCTAACTGGGTTTAGAGTGCATGTTGAATCAACTCCATCATAGGCTATTGCTCAGGATTGTGCTCAGGCCTCATTAAATACCTTGATCAGTCCAGCCACAAACATTTATTGCTGTTCACCAGGGATGAATTTGGTAATAGAGTTGTTTTTATCCCTTAAGGAGCTTACTGCATAAGTACATTAAAGTGTAATAAATTCAGGGTCAAGAAGAATGTTAAGTGATACTTCACATTTAGTTCTTAGAAAGAAACCTTTTTAGTGCCTTTTTTCCCCAAAAAGAATTTAATGGGGCTTTATGAAAAGTAAGTGTAGGAAAAGGTGATGAAGCTGGTACACCTGTATTTCTTTTAGGTTCAAGTATACTTGAGGGAGAGGAGCCATAAACTTATCCCTGCACTTTCTAGCAGCTGGTCTGAAGAAACATCATCGTTTACATAAGGGTGGGGAAACACACTGAGAGTGGCAGGCAAATAACAATAGCTGACATTCATTGGGTACTTTCTACTGTGCTAGACATTAGGTTAAATGTTTATATGTATTTAATAATTTGATTCTTAGCCCTATGTCATAGTTATTAGTATTTCAAGGCAAGAAAACACAGTAAGAGAAGTTGAATCCCATTGTGCTGAGGTTATACTGCTAGTAAAGTGGTGGAGCGAGATGCAAATCCGAGGGCTTGTGCCCTCGCCATGCTGTCTTGCCTAGTGAGCCCAGTGTAATGGAAACTGAACTTCTGAGCAATGCTCAGGGGACGGGGGCAGTAACTCTTCACCTCCAGTTAACCTTTGTCAGTTGGGGATGAAGAGACATGTCATCTCTTGTAATTTAAAGGAGAGAGCAGGAATATAGATTTCATACTAAAAACCTGAATATTTGGAAACTAGACACTAATTTGTTCTAAAATACTATTTGAGCCATTATCATGTAGATCAAACAAAGCATACCTACAGGCCAAAGTCAGCACCTGAATCGCCATTTCAGAATTAATAGAATTAAAGTGTCCATAAAGAAGAAATTTGGGGTGATTTTTTTTTTTTTCAGATTTATTTATTTAATGCATACAAGAGCTGGGGTGTAAGCCAGAGGTGGAGGGGGTAGTGGGTAAGAGGATTCACCAGAGACAGAGTGGGGAACAGAACAGGCAGACTGACTGAAATACACTGCTGAGGGGGAGCAGCAGGCAATACAGGAGAGGTCTGCTGCACCATGTGGGTCAGCTCCCTGGCCAGGGGATCAGCTCATGCCACAGTGGCTGCCAGCAGCTTCATAGTGCTGAGGCTTAAACCCTTGCACCACCAGGGAGGCCCAAATAAAAAATTTGTTTTAAAGTACAACTGTTTTTAAAACAGGCCTGGGAGATAAAACAATTTCTTTTGATAGCCTGTGTGTGCAAGACCTAGTCAGTGCTAGACATTGTGGGGAATATAAAGATTATTAGAACTCTTGCCCTCATATACCTTATATGCCAGTAAGGGTTTGTAAGAAATATTTCACTGCTACAGTTGTTCTAGCAATCACATTTATGACATTTACTTAGGACATTGTCATATGATTAAAAAGACAAACTACAAATGCCAAATAGCTTTTTAGGTGTTAAATGGGTAACTGAAGTTTTTTAAAACAAGAATATTGGAGCCTGTTAAACTAGATAAAATTAAAGACATTTGGATTCAAGACATTTTTTATTTTTAATGTGAAAGACATTTTGGAGATAAAAATCTTGTGTCTACATATGATGATGGTGCACGGGTGAATTGGTGGTGGAAATTCTATGGGGACTACACCTGAGAAAAAAAAGCAAACATTGTTTAAAAAAATGATGTAAGGGCCTCCCCGGTGGTGCAGCGGTTGAGCGCTGGGTTGCGAACCTGCCCGCAGCCTCTGCCGCACCGGTTTGATCCCCGGCTGCTGGGCCAAGGTCCCGCATGGCGCGCAGACCTCTCCTGCCGCCTGCTGCTCCCTCAGCAGTGTTCTTCGGTCCTTCTGCCTGTTCTGCTCCCTGCTCTGGCTCTGGTGAATTCTCTCACCCTCCTGTGCTTCTGACTGTACCCAGTACTTATATAAATAAATAATAAATTTTTAAATAAATAAATAAATCATATAGGAACTATATGCTGTAAACCAACATTACCTCAATAATAATAAAATTAAACTCATTGAACAAAAAATTAATTTTTAAAAAAATGATGTAAAATATATATATAAATATAATTTAAAAAATCATGTGTCTAGAGACTTAAGACCACATGTAGCAGAAGCCTTCCAAGGACAGACTGAATCTAGGCCTGGGTGCTAAAATTGCCGAATCTAAGCTCTCTGACTCTCCTATAGTTGTGATCTAGTACAATTCTGTTTCTATGTCTTCTTTCTTTTTTACTGAAACAAGTTTAAGTACTGTACAGGTTTCAGGGGTACGGTTTCTCACCTCAGTGACTGTACATTCTGTATCATTGTCTCAATATTCACTAGCAAATAACAGTAATATTTAAGTCCATATAGTCTTAGCTATTATGCTGATGATATGCATACTATGTCCCGGCATACTTTGGTGCTTTAATACTTATACCAACCCTACGGGACGGGAAATGTTATTAGGCACATTTCACTGAAGAGAAGATTGAAAGCAGGAGAGAGTTGGTATCTTACCCGAGGTGACAGTGTAAACGGTTCACTGGTTGTTAGCAACTTGAATAAAAGGCCTCTAAGAAAAAGGTCTTTAAAATTTGGATTGGCATTCAATTTCAGCTATTTGTGATTCTTTCTTGACCTTTCTGTTGTTTAAATTTAACAAATCATTAAAAGATTGGATTCTTTTAACACCCAAACACACACATTTTCTAGACACCCAGCATGTATTTATGTTGAACAAACGCCATCAGTTACTCATTACAAGGATTATTTTAATGAGAAAATGAGTTAAGTCATGTGTTCTAACAAGTTAAATTTTAAAGAGCATGCTTTTATTTATTTGTTTGTTTTTTTGTTTACATGCACTGGTACAGTCAGAAGCGCAGGGTGAGAATTCACAGAGCCAGAGCAGCAGAGCAGCAGAAGGACCGAAGTACACTGCTAGCACAGAGAGGTGCGCGCCATGTGGATGTAGCATCGAATGCAGAGTTGAACCCAGCGCTGCTCATAACAAGTTGGTTTTGATCGCTTGGACCATCTTTTCCTTTGAATTGAAAGGAGGCATCAAGAAGGTAGAATTTTGACAGCTATGGATAGATGTGAAAGACTAGAGGAATATGGTTAGCCTGAGGACTGAAATGGAAGATTGAGAGGGGAAAGTGGGCTGATTAGAGGATCGGGAGGTGTTATAACAAATAGATGTTCGTGTCCCTCAGATGGCCCTGAATTGTCAGGCATGTAACTTACTACGTCCTACTTACTATGACAGCTAGAATCAGAAATTGTAAGTCATTGAGGTCAACTGAAGTTTAAGTCAGTGTTGATCCATTCAGTGCAAGGAGGTATAAGGGTAGCAACAATAATCAAGCAAGCTCCGGCTCTAAGGGAACTTACAGAACATTTAGGAGACAAGACATATAAATTAATAACTATGAGGCCAACTATTAAGGGATATACCAAAGTATCCACGGAAGCACCATTATGCTCTTGGCCAAGTGCAGAAGCTGAGCTACAGTGGTGGACAGTGTAGACATGCCTCTGCTCTCACAGAGTTTACTTTCTAGTGAGATTAGAAAGATGGTAAAAACTTTCTAGAGGCACTAGAAGTTAAGTCTCTACACTATGAAGCTCTTCACAGCCACTGCAGCACAAGTTCAACCCCAGTCAGGGAGCTGACTCACATGGCGCAGCAGACCTCTCCTGCCTCGCCTGCTGCTCCCCTCAGCAGTGTATCTGCCTGTTCTGTTCCCATTCTGTCTATGGTGAATCCTCTCACCCCCTATACCTCTGGCCTGTCCCCCAGTTCTTGTATGCATAAATAAAATAAATCTTAAAAAAAAGACATTCATAGCTTAAAAGTTATCTTGGAAAATAGGGAAACAGATTTTTGAAAAGCCCAAACATTACTTATACCCTTAATTCATAAACTGATTAGTTTCTTTTCATCAATAAAAGAATACTAGTATGTACCATCCGTGAATATCAAGGCAAAATTTTTCATTTATGATTAGAAAAAGTTTCTAAATAAAGCCCTCATCACTTCCTGTTGATTTACAGTTATTAATATATTAAATAAATGCGATTTTTGTGCAGTTTTTGCAAAAACAAAATTGGTTTGTTTTTAATCAAAGTGCTTGATTTCCACTCAGCTATTAAAAAAGATGATCTTGCCTTTTGCAACCTCATAGATGGAACTGAGGTGATTATGCTAAGTGGAATAAGCCAGAAAGTGAAAGACAGTTGCCAGATGGTTTCTCTAGCATGTGGAATATAAATAACCAAAGCAAAACTAACAAATCACAACAAAAATAACTTTTAGACTCTGAAAATATAGTGGTTACCGGAGTCGGGGGTGTCAGGGAGGCCATCAACCCCAGGGTAAGAAGGGTGCTACAACTCCAGTGGTGGGTCAGGTGAGACTTACAGCACTTACAGTATAAGAGTCTTATTAGGATGGCTTATTTGGGTTATTTTAGTCCTGCTGTGTTATCATGTAGGTTCATATTTAAATTTGGTTCTCATTTCTAAATGTATGTCCCAGGGAGACTTGTTTTTGCATATGAGATGGGGTTATCAGTTAACACAAAGGGGTGTATTTCAGTTGGATCAGTGTCTGCTTCAGAGCATGACTTAGTAAAAATAGCTTTTGGGTAGTCTCAGGTGGTCTTCATTTCCTTTAAGCACATTGTTGACTTATTTTTAAAGTTAGTGAAAAACTGAGCCAGGGTTTTCTATCTTTTTCCCTTTTTTCCTCCTTAAAACTTCATGTTTTAAAATAATCATGGTGAACTTAAAAAGAGCATTCATTTTCCCATTTTTAGTCTTCAAAGACTCGTGACTGCCAGTTAAGCATGTGGAGAACAGGTAACAGGTGTCACCACAATGAGTTGATAAGTCAGAATCCAGAACAAAGCCATGTTTTTCTGTCAGGAGCATCTCATTGTGGAGTAGTTATTGGTATTGTGTTGGTGTTGTTTTGTGTTCATTTTTTATCTTTTGTTTTAGGAAGGAAGACTTCAAGAAGTCATTGAAACTCTTCTCTCTTTGGAAAAACAGACCCGTACTGTAAGTAGATTGTAGTGAAAATCTCAGTCACCATTGATTTCACTTATTTTTTTTCTATTAACTTGTAATGTATTTTCATTCTTACAGGCTTCTGATATGGTGTCTACCTCCCGTATCTTAGTTGCAGTAGTGAAGATGTGCTATGAGGCTAAAGAATGGGATTTACTTAATGAAAATATTATGCTTTTGTCAAAAAGGCGGAGTCAGTTAAAACAAGTGAGTTCACGATTGCTCAAAAAACAAATGTGTTAGCATTTACATAAGGACATTTATAAAAGTATTCTTTGTTTATTGTTTTAAATGACTGTGTTGTCTATAATAGTTTTCCTAATCTTATATCTTTTATTAAACCCTTAACTTATTTTTAAGGCCATTTTCAGACAGATTATTTTCACTATTCATTTCGTTTAAAGATTATATATGTTCTTGTTTTGCTGTTTTTGTGAAGCTGGATTTTCTTTACTGTTTCCTTCTTCTGCCTGAGATATATTTAAATGATGCTTTGTGAAAGTAGATTCTACTTTTTACATTTATATCTCATTTTTGACATGCTGTTCTCTGAGCAGTGTCTGGTTTTTTATATTTTGCTTGCAAATAAAAGAGATAATGACATTGTCACACAGGGTACTTGTGGAGCCAGAAACAGAAATATAGGATTTTTATTCAAATCCCTTATTTTACTGATTACTCAGCTGCTAGACTGAGCTTCGTATTAAGGCTGGGTTAAATTCTTTTATGCAATAAACAAAGTTACTGTAATTGTTCCCTTTTTTGTTTTTAGATTAGTTTCCGTGCATATAAAATTCAGTGTTAAGAATTAACGTATTGAGGCAGTCTAGTACTTTTGAATATGAAATGTATGACTTGAGAGGCCAATATAGATCAACTGTCATTTTCCTTCGATTTTCTAAGATATTTGCTTTCTATGGGTGGAATAATTTTTAAAGGCCATTTATCTAGAGTTCTTGTGGCAACCTGGGATAAAATAAACAAATAGGTGTTACATATAGTATTAGTACTGTTCAAAACATGTATCCTAAAATAGAGATTTAATTCATAACAAAATATTAGAACTAGTAGAAGGGACTGTTTTATTCTGTTGCCTTTTTTTTTTTTTTTAAGATTTCTTTATTTATGCCTAGAAGAACTGGGGTGTAGACTAGAGGCAGGGCAGTGAGAGGATGTGGTGAGAGGATTTCCAGAGACAGAATGGGGAGCACAATAGGCAAAGCTACTGAAATACACTAAGGGGAACAGCGGGCGAGACAGGAGAGGCCTGTGAGCTGGCTCCCTGGCTGGGGATCAAACCCAGGCTTTAGAGGTGATGGTGCTGAGACTTAAACCCTACGCCACCAGGGAGGCCCCTCTGTTGCTTTTTCTGGTGGGGAAACTGAAATTTAGTTGTAAAGCTCTTGCAATGTGAAGAAACATGCCATTGACAGTTCTTGTCTTCAAGTAACCTAGTGGTTAGTATGGAATATAAATCATAAGTTATCATAGTCCATTTTTTTTTTTTAAGATTTATTTATTTATACAAGAACCGGATACAGGCCAGATGTGTGGGAGGGTGAGAGAATTCACCAGAGACAGGTGGGGAACAGAACAGGCAGACTGACTGAAATACACTGCTGAGGGAAGCAGTGGGCGAGACAGGAGAGGTCTGCTTGCCATGTGGGTTGCTCTGAGGCCAGCGGGGATCGAACCCACACTACAAAGGCTGTGGACAGCTTCACAGCGCTGCGCTCAACCGCCTGCTCCACCAGGGAGGCCCTATCATAGCACATCTTTAACAAGTGCCGTAAGACTTATTCTTTAAAAAGGAAAAATTACGTGCACACACTAGGCAATATATATATGACATGAGAGTACTGAAAAGTGCTAAGAGATATGACAGGAGGAAGGGAAAGTATTTGATTAGGTTTACTGGATAGACTTTCTTGAAGAAAGAACTCAGAGCCAGCCTCACAGTCAGCTGATGATATAACCAAAGCTGGAACTGGGGCTACTCTTTTTGCTGTGACATGTTGTGGAAGGAGCTTAGAAACTCAGCATACATCTTTCCTTTTCCTAGAATTACTACATTTTACATAAAATTTTTCTGTTTTGCTTTATCAGACTTAGAAAGTAATGATTTTTTTAAAATAACCTTTTCTAGGTTGCTTGAAATTAACGGTTTTTAATTAACTGGGGGTAAGCCTTGCTCTAACATCCCAATGGCTTACCCACCTTTTTTTTTTTCTCCCAGAGAGTAGCAGGGTGTTGTCATTAGAATATTAATGTAGTAGTTTTGTTTTTTCCTTTTCACCCCATCTAGTTTTGTAAATGTATTTTCTGCACAGCTTTTAGAATTATTGAGTTGCTGCCCTTATAGAAATCATTATTATAACCAGTTTTAGAGGGATCATGTTTTGTGATATACCAGGTGTCCCAGAGCCACGCACTTCCTGAAGGAGTTATATTTTACAATGAAACCTTTGCTTTCTGGAACTCCTAGGTCTCCAAACTGCCAGTTTTTTAGGTAATTTAAAAAAAAAATCTCAGCTACATGAACATTAAATGTTTTTCAAGGAAATCTTTGCAAGATATATCTTACAATTTTTTTGTCCATTTTATTGAGGTGTAACTGATAACTTAATATCTTTTCCTTTTCTGCTATCTCTACCAAAGAGTGCTTACTGTAATCATCATTTTCTTGATGACAAAGAGTCCTAGTTATTATTACAATGATTGTTGGATGCGGTTCAGAATCTAGAATAGGGGTTGGCGAATGATGGGTTCACAGACCAAAACCTACCTGCCATCTTTGTGGATAAAACTGTTGAAAGACAACTACTCCCAGTGTCGAATGTTGACCATATAGCTTGGGGATTACAAAGGCAGAGTTGAATAGTTGTCACAGATACCCCGTGGCTCCCAAAGTCTAAAATATTTACAAAAATATACATAAAATGTTTGCTGACCACTGACCTAGATCATAGAATATTAAAGCTGAAGGAAATGTAATCCAGCCTGCTTATAACCTGTGGGGAAACTGGGCAAGAGCTGCAGTGACTTGCCATGTCACGTTTCACTGAGGTGAGTGTAGGTGCTGGGCTTCCTCCTCCCCACTCCGATGACCAAACTGTTTGACCTTTACCTTTGCCACCGACTCTTAACTCCCTTAGCCACAGTAACTGTCATGGCTTCACTGCCCTCACAGCTACTGTTGGTCTGTGCTTCTCTTGCCCACCACCTTGTTTTCCTTTAGTCTGCTGCCACTTCTTCCATGCATCTATGCTTGGCTGCAAAAAAAAAAAAAAAACCCACAACTAGCTAATAAACCTCCCGATAGATATTGCCAGACATACCTCCTCAACCTCTCCTTCCGTGAAGTCAGTTCACCAGTGGTAGTGAGGAGTGGTGAAGTCTGTGACTGAGAGCTCTTCCTAACCTTTATTCATTTGTTACTGGGCGTTCAGTACTTCTTGGCTATCAAGGAGACTTTGATGTTCTTGTATAGGCATTTCAGTGTCTGGAGTTGCTTGGGAAGGCCATATTTGACTCTAACACTTCATCAATAAAATAAATTTTTCCTGTATGAGTAATTTTATTTATGAATGGTTTTTATTATTTTAGGCTGTTGCAAAATGGTACAGCAGTGCTGTACTTACGTCGAGGAAATCACAGATCTTCCAATCAAGCTTCGATTAATCGATACTCTACGAATGGTGACAGAAGGAAAGGTAAGTTTTTTGCTGTCATTACTCATAGTGACAAGTATTGTCTAATTTGTATTCAGCAATACTTACATATTTAGAGATTTTATATAAGTGTGTATGTGTCTATTTTTTAAGACAAAATACTTAAAAAATTCATCACCTTAGTTCAACCAGAATCTTAGTACATCTCCTTGTAATGTCTTCTCATATGCAAATGAGTATGTTTAAATAGCGATAGTCTTGGAATATCCAGATTTTTCTAGGAATTAGTGATCTTAGCCCAAATTTATATTTGGTAATAATGAATTAAAGATACTATTAATTAATTTTTCACCCTGACCTAGATTTGCTTGAAAATTTTCTTTGAGATAGCTAGGGTTTAATTTTAAAATTAATAGAACATTTACAGCATAAGATTAATTTTCAAAACTTCACTCTCTGGGCCTCCCCGGTGGCGCAGTGGTTGAGCGCTGGGTTGCGAAGCTGCCCGCAGCCTCTGCCGCGCAGGTTCGATCCCCGGCTGCTCCCCTGCCACCGGAGGAGGGTCCCACATGGCGCGCAGACCTCTCCTGCTGCCCGCTGCTCCCCGCAGCAGTGTACTTCGGTCCTTCTGCCTGCTCTGCTCCCTGCTCTGGCTCCGGTGAATTCTCTCACCCTCCCGCGCTTCTGACTGTACCCAGTGCATATATAAACAAACAAACAAACAAATAAATAAATAAAACATGCCTCTAAAAAAAAAAAAAAAAAAAAAAAGTTTCAAAACTTCACTCTCTTGCCAGAATCTTTTTGTATTTCTTCCAGCGCCTTTCCCCACTCTCCCCTTTAGTCTCATGTCTCTAAAAAGGGCAAGTATGGAATGATGATTGTGGTGAACATGTTTCTTTTCTAGGTAGATTTTTATAATTTGAGGATAGACTCTTCACTCTTTGACTGCCAATTTGGCTTTGTGTATATTTACTGAACGCCTGTGTTGTGCTAGGTCAAAGTGAGGCAAGATCCTTTTTTACCTCAAGGCAGTCACTGTCACAGAAGACAAAGACACAGGGATAGTTGATGAGCCCTGTCATGGCAGTAGCTGTGTGTCCTTTGTTTCTGACAGGCTGAGGTGCGCCCAAAACCTCAAAGAATTGGTCATGGCCAAACTGACTTTAAGAATGAATAAAAGTTCTACAGGGTGGGGAGTAGGGGAAAGGGCATTTTATACACAAGGGGGAATTACATACAGAACTGCCAGGGAAGAAACGCATGGTGGATTTAGCAAGCTGTAAGTGCTTTTTTATTATTAGAGATTCAAGTTTTGGGGCTTTTTTTTGAGATTAAAGTTTTTTTTTGAGATTGCACCACCTTTGGAGGTGCAATAGGGCAAGGGGCTTGTTCCACACCAAATACTAAGGGGTAGGCAGGCCTAGGTCAGTAAATTAGTTCCCTAGTCTATTATTAGGCTGTAGTCCTGTACTTACAATGTTTAATTTGTTGGAAGTTATAAATCCATTAATGTTATTTATAGCTATAAGAAAGGTTCACAACTTAAATACTTTGCAATATCAGATATTTGTAAAGCAAGTAGTCTTGTATTTAAAAAATAAGTCAGGGGGCCTCCCTGGTGGCACCGGACTTAAAGTTTCAATACTGTCACGCTATCGCCAGCCACTGCACCACTAGTTCAGCGAGCTGACCTACATGGCACAGCAGACTTCGCCTGTCTCACCCGCTGCTCCCCTCAGCAGTGTATCTCAGTAGATCTTCCTGCTCTGCTCCCTATTCTGTCTCTGGTGAATCCTCTCACCCTTCCCCCACACCCCTGTAGCCTATACCCCAGTTCTTGTATGCAGAAGTAAACAAAAATAAATCTTAAAATGTTAAAAAAAAAAAAAAGAAGGCAGAATCACAGTATTGGTGGAACTGTAGATACTGGACTGCATGCTCTCTTTGTAAAGTGTGCTATTATTCAAAAATTTTTTTAAAGACAGTTTACATTTTCTTTCCAATCCTTTTAAAAGGCAGTGTCATTTATGTAGAACTGTGGTCCAGTTATTTATTAATCGCTGTGATTTCATATTTAGCTTCTCATAGTAAAGTTGCAGATATTGCTATAGGAATTTTGATAATATAAATTTCTTGTATTTGTAGATTTATGTTGAAATAGAGCGTGCTCGACTGACTAAAACATTAGCAACTATAAAAGAACAAAATGGTGATGTGAAGGAGGCAGCCTCCATTTTACAAGAATTACAGGTGGGTGCTATGTTTTAGAGTGTGTGAAACTTTATATTTAGTCTGCTCTATTTACTTATGGAAATAATTTATTTCCACAAACGTTGATCTTTTTACTGGCGCTATTGTTTTACTTTTAAATTTTGTTTTTGACCAGGAGGATTATGTGCCTCATGATTTAACATCCCCAGTAAAATACTCTTGCCCAAAAAAATGAATCCCAATTATATAGCTTCTAGGTTTAGCTACCAGTTTATAGGATATATTTGGAGGGAGAAGTTTATTAAATGATAACCCAGGGATGTGATCAGCAAAATTCATACTCTAGGAAACTATGGGATAATGCACTTGATTTATGTCAACAAAGGAAAAAAGACAAGAAGCACATCTACCAGTTGCAAAGAGTTAGCCTTATTTGGATTCTGATTCAATTTAAAAATAAATGAAGACTATTGGCAACATCCTAGATAATTTGGTAATAAAAAGAATTCTTAGGTATGCTCTTTTTTTCCTAAGTTTTAGAGACACATAATGAAATATTAAATATAATTTTTTGTCAGAAATTTGCTTCAAAAGTATTTGACATGGAGCCTCCCTGGTGGCGCAGGGTTGAAGTCTCAGCGCTGTCAAGCTATTGCCAGCCACTGTGGCATGAGTTCTATCCCCAGCCAGGGAGCTGACCCACACATGGCACAGCAGACCTCTCTTGTCTTGCCCGCTGCTCCCCTCAGCAGTGTATTTCAGTAGATTCATCTGTTGTGCTCCCCACTCTGTCTCTGGTGAATCCTCTCACCCCTCCTCACGCACACACCTGGCCTATACCCCAGTTCTTGTATGCATAAATAAATAAAAATCTTTTTTAAAAAAAGTATTTGACATGGAGGGAGGAAAATGATTTATAAATAAAACATTGATGAATAAAAAATCACAAAACGATGAAGTAAAATATCTTCAAACCAAATAATAATGATATCCTTATTTAATTCTACATTGTAAATGAGCCATTCTAGACTTTTAAATTCATTTATACTATTTTGTATTAATAACAAATATTGTAGAAGAATCATTTTCCATAGTGTTTGATGTGATTCTTTATGCTGTATTTGTGTATGGTCTGTGTTAACTCCACATTCTCTAACCATTAGGAATCTTATTAGCCTTACCTGAAATTTGAAGACTAGTACCTTATTTTATGGTGTGATTTCAACTATTACATAAATAGAAAGTCTGCAACTGGTATCTTTTTTCTTACTGAGAATTGCAGTGTCCTCATTAGCTATTAGAAAAATGCAAATTAAAACTACAGTGAGTTACCATTTTATACCTATTAGAAACTCTAAAATTTGAAAAATACTGCTATAACACCAAGTGCTGGCAGGGATGCAAAGCAACTGGAGCCCTCATTATGCTGCTATTGGGAATGCAAAATGGTGCAGCCATTTGGAAAACAGTTAGCAGATCTTTATACAATCAGGCACACTTACCATATGACCCAGTGGTCCCACTCCTGTGTACCCAAGAGAAATTAAAACTTTCTTCACACAAAACCTGTTTACTGATACTCAGAGTAGCTTTGTTGTGGTAGGCAAAAGATGGAACCAGCCAAGATGGCGTTCTGGAGATGAGTAGAAAAGCTAGTTCATACAATAGAATGCTGCTTGATTATAAAAAAAAAAAGAATGAACTGAAAAAGGCAAGGGTACGGGAATGAGTTACTAGATAGATACAACAATTTCAATGGATTCTTACTATTCCACTTAGCATTATGCTGAGTGAACAAAGGCAGTTTCAAAAGATTGCATACTATGTATAACATTCTTAAAAAGAGTAGGTGTGATAGAAAACAGATTGATTTTTAGGCGTTGCAGAGTGAGGAAGGTATGACAAAAGGGAGCTGCGTGAGGGAGTTTTTGGGGTGCTAGAACTGTTCTGTATCTTTTTCCTTTTTTATGGACTGTTTAATATTTTCATTGTGATAGTGTTTATACACACCTCCAAATGTGCTAAAATTCATAGAACTTTATATGAAAGGGGGGGAAAGTCATTTTACTGTATAATCTTATTGTTGTTGTTTTTTTTTGCCATTGTAATTTCCTGGAGAAAGCTAACTTTTTGTATTATTGTCATCATTCTTCCCATATAGTGAAGATCCTTATTTTTTACAAGGGTGCATATTTTAATACCTGATTTCATTGCAGTTTTTAAAATTACTAAATCACTTTTGGGGACTTTACCAGGTGGAAACCTACGGGTCAATGGAAAAGAAAGAGCGAGTGGAATTTATTTTGGAGCAAATGAGGCTCTGCCTAGCTGTGAAGGATTATATTCGCACACAAATCATCAGCAAGAAAATTAATACCAAGTTTTTCCAGGAAGAAAATACAGAGGTAATCATATCTCTTACTGTAAATTTACTTTAAAAGTAGTTGGGGTGGGGCCTCCCCGGTGGCGCAGCGGTTGAGCGCTGGGTTGCGAAGCTGCCCGCGGCCTCTGCGGCGCCGGTTCGATCCCCGGCTGCTCCCCGGCCACCGGAGGAGGATCCCACATGGCGCGCAGACCTCTCCTGCCACCCGCTGCTCCCTCAGCAGTGTACTTCAGCCCTTCTGCCTGCTCTGCTCCCGCTCTGGCTCTGGTGAATTCTCTCACCCTCCCGCGCTTCTGACTGTACCCAGTGCATGTATAAACAAAACAAACAAATATAATAAATAAATAAATAAAAACATGCCTCTATTAAAAAAAAAAAAAAAAAAGTAGTTGGGGGTGGGTGTAGACTATAAGCTCCAATTTCTTTTTTCATTTCTTTTTTTCAGAAATTAAAGTTGAAATACTATAACTTAATGATTCAACTGGATCAGCATGAGGGCTCCTATTTGTCTATTTGTAAGCACTACAGAGCAATATATGACACTCCTTGTATACAAGCAGAAAGTGAAAAGTGGCAACAGGTAAGAATCTTTTCCTTTACTTGACATTGACACTTATTAGGAAGAATTTAAATTTTTAAAATTTATTTTGAAATAACTAACTTCAGTAATTATATGTAATTGGATGGTGCTGCTTCTATTAAGACCTAGCATTACCTTGGAAAATTACTTTATAAAGCTAATTTAAATAGCTTATATTTATATTTGTACATATTGTACATGTATTTGCTGTTGATTTATTATGAGAGCTATTTCTTTATATACTTGTCAAGAAAATGTCACCCTGGGTTACTATTCAAATTATCAAAGGTTTATTGTCATAATTTTATGAAAACTAAGTATTACAGGAAGATAACTATGAATTGGGCAGCCTGGAAAGAATTTTTCCCCTTATACGTTATAATTATGTTGTACAACTTTTTTAGGCTCTGAAAAGTGTTGTCCTTTATGTTATCTTGGCTCCTTTTGACAACGAACAATCAGATTTGGTTCATCGAATAAGTGGTGATAAGAAGTTAGAAGAAATTCCTAAATACAAGTAAGTACTTTTTAAAATTAGTACATCTCAGTAGAAACACCGTTTATAATGAGTATGGTATATTTCGGTAGAAATGCCATTTGGAGAGAAAATTGGTTGAGTATAGATTTCTTAATTAGAATTAGTTGTCTGCAGATTCTATTCAAGAATATATCTGGAGAAAAGTGAAATTTTTTTAGCACTGTAATTAGAAATTATTGTAATTAGATTATAGCATACTTCATTCTAAACCACTTATCAAGAAATTTTATTTATTTTTTTTTTTTTTAAGAGGCATGTATATTTATTTATCTATTTGTTTGTTTGTTTGTACATGCACTGGGTACAGTTAGAAGCGCGGGAGGGTGAGAGAATTCACCAGAGCGGGGAGCAGAGCAGGCAGAAGGACCGAAGAACACTGCTGAGGGGAGCAGCGGGCGGCAGGACTCTCCTCCGGTGGCCGGGGAGCAGCCGGGATCGAACCGGCGCTGCAGAGGCTGCGGGCAGCTTCGCAACCCAGCGCTCAACCACTGCGCCACTGGGGAGGCCCAAGAAATTTTATTTTAAACTCACTTTAACAGCTTTTGTTTAGGGCTTTGTAATGTTCAGAAATACTTTTGAAAATTTACGACATAAAACAGATATTAGACAAAAGCACAATGGATTTTTTATTAATCATTTTACAGCCAGTTATTCCAGAGATTGTCAAATAGAATAATGAGAGAGCAGTTTATTTAGTGCTAATCTGCTCTGTTCGAGTTACTGTGGTAAAAATGATGGCAAAGTTGGCAGAACAAATGACAACATGTATCTTGTTGTATTAAATAAAAATGTATAAAACAGTCTTTGTTGATACTAAAATTTTGCTCTGTATTAGATGTTAATTTTTATAGATTTGGAATATTAAGTTTTATGCAATTTGCAGGGATCTTTTAAAACTTTTTACCACAATGGAGTTGATGCGTTGGTCCACACTTGTTGAAGACTATGGAATGGAATTAAGAAAAGGTTCTTTGGAGAGTCCGGCAACTGATGTTTTTGGCTATACAGAGGAAGGTGAAAAAAGGTGGAAAGACTTGAAGAACAGAGTTGTTGAACATGTAAGAATCTGGCATGAGAACAATGACAGTTTAGAAGTAAACTTTGAGCAGAAACTGTTTTACTTTTCAGGTTTGATAATTGAATGTTTTTTTTTTTAATATTGTATCTTTCATTCCTTACTTCAGGATTTTTTCCCACCTCAGTCTAGTGGTGGTGTAAATTTGTTATTGAAAGTTTTGTTACAAATTTCTCAAAGCTTAGCAGAATTTGTTTCATCCCTCTTATTCCACCCCCCCAACCCCATTCCCTTTTTGGCTTTTCAGAGAAGATAGCCATGTTTTATTATTTTTTTTAATTATTTTTTTTAAATAAATTTTACTTTTATTGCCCATACAATTGCAACCCCCTTATTTTGACCCCAATCCCTCCCCTCCTCCACCCCCATAGAGTGTCTCTGGTTCATAGTTTTTTGTTGATTTTGATTTTCACTTTCTTATAGTTATTCATTTTCCTGGTCCCTTATTTAAGTTTTCTAGATTCGTGCTGTGAGTGAGACCATCCAGTATTTTTCTTTTTCTTTTTTTTTTTTCCTTTTTTTTTTAAATTAATTTATTTATTTATTTATACATGCACTGGGTACAGTCAGAAGCGCGGGAGGGTGAGAGAATTCACCAGAGCCAGAGCAGGGAACAGAACAGGCAGAAGGACCGAAGCACACTGCTGAGGGGAGGAGCGGGCGGCAGGAGAGGTCTGCGCGCCATGTGGGACCCTCCTGCGGTGGCCGAGGAGCAGCCGGGGATCGAACCGGCGTGGCAGAGGCTGTGGGCAGCTTTGCAACCCAGCGCTCAACCGCTGCGCCACCAGGGAGGCCCAGTATTTTTCTTTTTCTTTCTGGCTTATTTCGCTGAGCATAATCCCTTCCAGTGCCATCCATGTTGCTGCAAATTGCATGTGTTTATCTCTTTTGAATGCTGAGTAATATTCCATGGTGTATATGTACCACATCTTCTTGATCCAGTCATCTATTTTTGGGCATTTGGGCTGTTTCCAAAGCTTAGCTATTGTAAACAGTGCTGCTATAAACATAGGGGTGCAGGTGCTCTTTGGAATTGATGTTTCTGTGTCCTTTGAGTAAACACCTAGGAGTGGAATTGCTGGATCATATGGAAGCTCTATGTAAGATAGCCATGTTTTAATATGCTTCATTTTGAGAGCCCCTCTTAATACTTTTAAACATACAAAGCAGAAGGAATTTCTTAAGGATTTGGGGGGGGTGAGTTTGTGTGGCGGGGGTGGGGGGGCGGTTTCTGTTCATTACTCACTTGGTAGTCTTGGAAACACATCGTAAACCTGAACTTTGATCTTGGTGTTACTACAAATTGAATTATATCAGTATGCACATAAT
>NW_023605083.1:133376124-133400101 GCF_014898055.3 Talpa occidentalis | reverse complement strand
TAACAGTACCATATTTGCAGAAACAAAATTTTTAGAAATAAAAAGAACTTTTCCCTCCAACTACCAGCAACAGCCCACAGCCTCAGCTCACAGTATTTATTTAATTTTGTATCTGGTAATAGGGCTCAGAGATAATTCTGTGAAACAGATGTGTGAAGATTTGGTCATGGTGGAAGCTAATTTCTTAGAAATATATTCTCTGGCCTTGGGCAGCGCCACAGCATTGCACGTAGGTGCTTCCTTCTAAAGAAGGTTGAATATATTCCTGGTTCCATGGAATTTTTGCATCCCATTTTCCGATTTGTCACCTTTGCCACATTTCTTGCTTCTAAGTATCCTAGCTGGAGACAAATATAGAAAGAAGATAAAGGAAAAACCAAAATGAATAGCAACAAAAAACAAAAGGAGCAAACAAGCAAGCAAGAGCAACAAAAGCAAAAACCTCCTTCCCAGGGTCTGAATTTGGGATGTAAAACTTAGGAGGCTGGAGGGAGGAAAGTGGTGAGTCTGACTAAAATGAGAGCTGCCCCAACTGGAACCCAAACTAGGGTGAGGATGAAGCTTCTGTGCAAACTTTAAAGGGGTGCCAAAAACCTCAGTAATCATGGTATGCAATACTTTAATGCACTATTTTTAATAAAATTTAAAATAAGTTAATACAAAATACTCAACAATGAGCAGGTAGGACAAGGTTGAAGATGGCATCTGGCCCTCACTGACAAACTCGACTTCGCTCGACTTGGTGTAATCACACTAAGCGCTGAGAGCTTGAAAGGAACGCCCCCACTCTACTAAAACAGCCTTTGCTGTGTTTTGAATTTTTCCTCCATGAAGATCAGCTCCATGACCTCAGGCAAATGACCTAACCTCTCCCGCACTTCCTTTGATAAAATGAAGATAGATAACACTTTCCCTTGCGGGGCTTTGGATAGTTCTAAATGATGCCTATGAAGCACTGGGCACATAGTAGATGCTCAATGAACAGTGCTTTGGAAAAACTATTCACAATTAATTTCTCCAGGAGACCCAAGCAGGTAACTGCCTAAGCACATGAGTCTCTTACACATCTGTCAGGGTTAAAGCGGCTTTGTTTTAGCTTGCTGGGATGTATGAGTGTAGCTCTGTGCCTGTGCTTTGAACTTGCATACATCCGTTCAGCTGCTAAGTAGCACGTTTCCTGTTTAGTCACAGCGCCTGGGCCTGGCCGGGGGTGGCAGGTTCTCATCTCTGTATTTCCCTTTCAGAGCTTCTTCAGCTCAGCCTTCTGGAAAGACCTAGAAGGTAGGACTGGCAGTGGCTTTTGTTTAGGAAGGCCTCCCCAGTGAACTGTGCTTCGCCAGTGCATATCTACCGTTGATGAGTCCTCTGCAGGACAACCCCGCCTTACTGTGCCTTGAATGTCCACAGTCCTAGGCTGGGTCTTGCTTTGCTCTGCAGAGGTGGATCCATGTGGGACCGACGCTGATACAGGCAGAGAGGAAATATGGAAGGAGAGGAGGTGGGGATTCAGTTAATGTTTGATACAGAAAAACCGCAAAGCAGCTCGCTCATGCTCTGCTTTGTACCAGGCAGGTGGAAAGGACAGCTTCATCAGTCTGACTAATCTGATTGTAGCTGCAGAGGCTGTAAACTGAGCCCTCATTTTAATTATTCTTCTCTTTAGTCTTAAGAATGCAGAATTAGGTGGGAAAGTGACAGGAGGGTGTCACTCGCATGACTTAATAGACGTTAGAAGGCTTAGTCATCATTGATGGTTTCTTAACCTCTCAATATTCACCCGTGACCCCGTCCCCCAGCCAGAAGAACGAAGCAGCAATCACACAAATTCCTGCTTCAGTCACGTATTTTGGATTTAAGGTCTTTTTTTCCCACTTAATTACTTAATAGGAACTTGAGCTGGTGCAAAATGATACAAAAGATTAGGATAGGGTTTTTGCTCCTGACGCATTTGTGTAGTGGGAAAGAATAAATTCTGCCCGAGCTGAGCCTTAGGTTTCCACTCTTACTTTGTTGAGTTCTTTCATTTTTGCCTGAGAAGTGTTGTTGGAATCTGACCTTTCACCCTTTGGGTATTTGCTCACCCCTCCTCACTTACTACCTGGTCCATTCAGAGACTTGCCAGGTGGTCTTGGAGCTCAGGAACCAAAAACCTGTGTGCTCCTGTAAATGCTGATGAAAAACACCCTTTCATTTCATGAACCAGATGGGATAAGTTAATGAAAGCTCTACAAAAAAGCTACAACCATATAGAAAACCCACAAGGACCCACCCAATGAGAGAGGATAGACAGTGAGGAGGAGGTTCCAGTAGCATGATAAAGAGGACTGTAAAATAAACAATAGTCTGTGTAGGGTAAGGGAAAATTGTTAGGATTGTCCACCCTCCTGCCATTAGTATTAACGATAGACACCTGTCGGCTTGCACGCGTGCCTGATAGACACCCCGAGCAGGGTGTGGGCACACATAAGTGCGCACACCTGGGCTGAGAAACTGGGCGGTAAGGCGGCGTTGCGGGAACGCCAGCAGTAGTAGAACCACAGCAGCAAGGAAGAAGCGGTAGCAGAGAGCCTGGAAAGAGTAGATTCACAGGGTGGGGGGCTGGGAGGTCTGCCAGCCTCCCGGCCACCCAACCCCCGCTGCCTGCCATGTACCTGTTTGCCACACTACAAATGATGTAAAAAGCTCAATAAAAGCCTGAAAAAGCCACCAAGAGCTCCAGGACTCTCCTTTACCCGTCTGCTGCTCTGTGCCTTGCTGGCACTACAGCTTGCTTTTATTTATGATTTAGATTTTTTCATCATGGAGGAGCATTAGTTTTGATTTCTAAAAATATTGCATGAAAACATTTGCCAGGATCGCTGAGTCTTGGGCATCCCCTTATATTAGGCACCTCACTCTTCATACAGAGCCTGGCTATGGTCTGTTGCAAGAGTGCACTCCCGGCTGTCATGGACACGGCCTTCCCAACAGGTCTTCCTAATAGACCAGCAGTGATAATTACTTCCGTGTTGACTCCCAATTACCTGAAAGGTAGAACCCAGCCCCAGTCCCTGGGCTTGGCGTCACAGTCTGGCCCCCACTTTTGTTACTAGGGGGCATTGTATGTCCCATCTGGGGCTGTTCCTTTCTCTCCGGGCCTTTGTCCCTGCTGTATCTTCTCCAACTCCTTCACCTAAAATATCTCTGCTTAGTGCTTGAGTTCCACCTGGAATACCACCTCCTGATCAGTTTGCCTTTTTTGGCTCCCTCAGGCAGACTTAATTGCTCTGTTTTCCCGTAGAAAAGGGTTTCCATTTGATTCCTATCTTGGCTGTTGTGCTCACTACTCTCCTGTGATTTATCTGTTTACCTGGCTGACATGAGCAGCCAGGCTTTTCATGTCAAATGAATAATGAACACAGTGAAAAAAGCAGTAACGGTCACTATGAAATAATCCATGAGCAACAATAACCTGGCAGAGAGGACACTGGTCTTAAGTTAGGAGACCCTGAGTTCAAATTTTGGTTTTATCACTAAGCTGGCTTTGGGACCTGAGTTATTCTCAGACTATAAGGGCAAGAAAAAAATTTCCCTTTTTTCCTTCTAGGTTCTTTGGCCTAATAATTAAATTAACATAAGACAGATTAACAGGAGAAAAACAAACATTTCATACACACAGCAGACCCATAAAAATATGAAGACTCAATGGCAGTTGAGGCTTTTGTGCCCTCCCCAGCGAAGAAGAAGGGGTCCTGGGTCTGGGTCTTCAAAGGGGAGGCAGTTCACAGGGAGATAAGTAGAGTGAATGTTTGGTAAACAAATGCTATGTCCGGAATGCAGATAAGTCTCCTTGCAGAAAGGTATCACTGGATTTCGCTCTTTTCCTGGTACTGGCCCCCTATCTAAATTCCTTCAGGCAGTGAAAGGACAGGTAAAAAAAGCTTTTCCTCAGCCCACCTGGCTCTTAATTGCCTTCAGTTCAAACCAATTCACATGCCAAAGTGGCACATTTGGGGTGGCCAATTCTGGACCCCCGTGGAAAACTTTAAACAGAAACAGAAGTAGAGAGACTGGTATGATGAACTCACATGCACTCCACCCCCAATTACAACAGCATCTAGCCTTGGGCATGGTGCTCCTTCGGCCCCCATTTCCGGATTATTTCAAAGCCCGTCCAAGATGACATACTATTCCACAAATATTATTTTTCAGTAAGAGAATTAAAATTTTAATTGATTGCAAATTCCATCTGAAACATGTGTCAAGAAGAGCTCGCCATGGGGCAGCTAGGGAGGCCTTCCGAACCAAGTCCTGAAGAGGGAACATGGATTTTGGCAAAGAAGGTCTCTAAGTGGGGAGTTGTAAGTCTCGTGTGCCTATACAGTCCCAGGTTGTTTTTTGCTGAAGAAGGTCCAGGGTGGGAAGCTGGGAAGGAAAACCTGGTTGTGGATAGTTCCTTGGTGCTTTTAAGGGCTGCCTTTTAGGTGGGGGGCGGGGAGGTGTGGTAAGCTGAGAACCTTCCCATTTTCTGACACTATGTGTTACTTTCAAGGGTGTTTGTCACAATTGTGGTGGGCTGGACACCCTAGTACTACTTCTTTAACCCCCATCCTCAGTCTCCCAAAGCACTTTGCTTGTGAACTCATTTTGTAATATTTAACGGAAAAAGGCTGCTTAAATTCAAGGCCGGAAAAAAACTGAAAGAACTCAAGTTAGGGATTAAACTGCTGAAGTTCATGGTTGAGGCCACGTTTGGGTCAAAACCACACCCACAAGAGCCGTATGCGCGGGGGGGGGGGGGGGAAACCAGACTATTCAAGACGTGAAACAAAGAGTTTCACTGCGAGTCCTGCAGACCTAATGCGCTTTATGGTGACCAACGCAAGAAAAATTACTTTGGGCTGGTCAACCACGGGTGAAGCTTGGAAAGCACGTTGGGCGCCAAGCTGTTATAGAGCAACCCCGATATTAAACGGGTTCCTGGCTGTGGGTCCTCACCCGCGCGCTTTAAAGGGACTTATTAATACTCCACTACAGACACACACAAAAGGTTCATAAAAGGTTTATTTACAAGAGAAAAGGAAATAAGGAAAATGTACAACTCAGGGAGAAAATAGGAAAATAAAGTCTTTAATGCGTCCTACCCGACCCGACGACCTGGAAACCCAAAGTCACTCTCAGAGCTGGCCGGACGCTGCGAGCTGGCGGAGAGCCCAAAAATGGAGAGCCCCCCAAAGCCCACGTGTCTGCCTTTTGTATCCACCTGGTTGCTTAACCCCACCCTCAGGTCCCAGCCACCTTCCCTTGGGTGGTGATGGGATTTGGAGTTCCCAGTATCTTTGGCTTTGACCTGGGGTGGGGGTGGAGTCCACAAAGCCTATATGGAATTAGCTTTGGGACATCCTTTTCCCCCTAACAATTTCTCCTTTAAAAGAAATCGTGATAGGCCTGTTTAAAGAAATTTGGTTCCTGGGCCAAACCCAGGCTTTAGGAGGGGAGAAATAAGAACTCAGTTTTCCACGCTCAGCCCTATGCTAAAATGACCTGGCAACTGTGCCTTTATCCCAGCGAGTTTAGTCCTTATTGTGAGTAACAGAGCGAAGCTTTGTTCTTCATGGGAGTGGATTTGTGCTGGGAGAATTAGCTGCAATCTTATTCGGAAGGTGCCTTCTGATGCAATGAGAAGGCATTTTTAACTGTGCATAAATAGAGGCCATTGTTTAGGAGTGGAAGGTTTAAATTGCTCCAGAAGTTCCAATCAGACTCAGGTATCTTTGGCTGATTCTCAGGGGGAGGGGGTGTGGGGGGCACCTTCCCTCCCCCAGGCCACAAGTGGTAGTTTTCTCCATATTGCTCTAGGATCTGCCTCTTTAGCATCTAAAACTGGGGCACAGCCAAGCCTTATTATTGGAGCCAGAAAAATAGAATGGAAATTAAGTGTGTGCTGTTTAGGGTATCACACTGAAATAGAGCTTTTAGGAATATGGTAAAGAAACAGTTTTGGTTTTGATGAAGGCTTTTTTTTTTAAGATAGAAGCAATAGAAGAACAGTATAGTGAGCCTATTAATTTATTGCTGCCCCAGAATCTTTCAGGAAGACAAGATGCTTGAGGATCTCTATAGGAAGAGTCGGGTCATTTGTGCAAGGCTCCAAGCTTGCACACACCTTCCCAGCCAGCACAACAAATCTTTGCCTCTCTTGGTTGTTGGGGCAGTAGACTTTTTGTTTTTATTTTTTATTTTATATATTTTTTACATCATTTTTAATTTTTGCACAATGTATGCATTTTCATCTTGGTTATATTCCCCATACAATTCCCACCCCCCTTATTTTGACCCTAATCCTTCCTCCCCTCCCCCTCATAGTGTGTCTCTGGTTTATAGTTGCTTGTTGATTTTGATTTTTACTTTATTATAATTAGTCTTTTTCCTGGTCCCTTATTTAGGTTTTCTAAATTCCTGCTATGAGTGAGACCATCCCGTATTTTTCTTTTTCTTTCTGGCTTATTTCGCTGAGCATGATCCCTCCCAGCTCCATCCATGTTGCTGCAAATGGCATGAGTTTATCCTTTTTGATTGCTGAGTAATATTCCATGGTGCATATGTACCACATCTTCTTGATCCAGTCATCTATTTTTGGGCATTTGGGTAGATTTGAAGTTTGCTCATCTTTAAAAATCACGCTGAGAAGCCCCCTTCTCTGAAGGTGTTTATTTTCTGAAATTGTTAGTGGGAAGATTGAGGTGTACCCTGAGGCTCCTAAACTTGCACCATCTAAATGGATTCTGCCATCTGCCATATAAAGACAAAGCATACTTTGAGCGAGAAAGAACTTTGATAGCATTAGTGTGCATAGAGAGAAGAGAAGAAAGGATAATAATTTCCCAATAAAACCCCCAAAGTTACCCATCCCCTCGTGGGTAAATGCCCAGTGTAGGGTAAAGAAAATATCAGGCTTTTCTGCCCTTCCGCCATCAGGATAGATGATGGATTCTTGTCCTGAATGCATGCCTGATGGTGGGCACCTGGAATAGGGTGTGGGCATAGGTAGATGGGATTCAGCTGAGCTAAGACTGTGCTTTTAAGGGCGGCGTCACGGGGGGACGCCAGCAGCACCAGCACCAGCAGCAGCAGCAGCCGCAGCCGAAGCCGAGAAGCAGCAGAACGAACGCTAGAGAGCCCAGATAGAGTGAGGACTTGCTGGGGGCTGGGAGGCCTGCCAGCCTCCCAGCCCCCCAGCCAGCACCCCTGCCTGCCATATGCCTGGTGAACCCCAAATAAAAAACCTGCAAAACTACTGAGGACTCTGACTCCTCCTTTACCCAGTCTGCATGGGATCAGAAAACCTGCACTGTATCCAGTCCTGCCCTTACAATTGGCGTATGTCGGCAAGATCCATGCAGACGGGTATTGGAGCCCTCCGAAGACCTGGAGGGACTAAGGAGAACAGACTTTGCCTGTGACGACGCTGGAGGCACCATGGCGGTATAGAAGATGGATACGTCCACGAGCTACAGGATGAGACCTGGCGTGAAGGAGACGCCCGAAAGGACCAGCCAACGACACCGGAAAGGACCAGCCAACGACACCGGATAGGACCAGCCAACGACACCGGATAGGACCAGCCAACGACACCGGATAGGACCAGCCAACGACACCGGAAAGGACCAGCCAATGACCCCTGAGGCAGCAGGCCATTGCTGAAGCAGGGAGAGGCCAATGGACTGATAGACTGATGAACTGATGATTTTGGACTGACAATCCCGCCAGAAGGCGGAGGACCTTAGCAGGTTATGTTTATTTTTTGAGAATCTGGGGGTGGCCAGTGGGCCTAGATGGCCAAAAGCAGCCTGTGTATGCCCAGTGGCCAGGTGGAGGAGAAAAGCCAACTAAGGTGGCAAAAGCTGGTACTGATGCTAAGTTGAGAAGCCCTAAAGCGGCTGTTAAGCAGCCTGGGTATGCTGAAGCCCTGTGAGTCTCGTAAAATCACCTATGGGTGATGCCTGCTCATTCTTGAGTGAGGGTGAGGAGCTGAGGAGGCCGTCCTTGGGGGACGGGTGGGGAATGTGGCTTGGGGTAGAGCCAAGCCAAATGCAAAGTTTGGATCCCCAACCCATGTGCTTGTGCAGTGGGTTGGCTTGAGAGCAGGGGTCTGTGAGTCGCATGGGTGGCCATGAAGGCCGAGTGTTGGAGCGACTGCAGACAGAAACCCTGAGGGTTGGCGATTACCCCCAACAGAATAAAATTGCCAATCCCAGAGCTAGTGCATCCTGGGGGTGGATGCTGTGTGTGCCTTGTAGCCGAGACTACAGCCAGAGAAGGCCAGGAAGCCTGACGGCTCCTGGTGTGATATAGCAGATGCCGTGTGTGATTTCCCCTCCCTCGTATGAGCAGTGCCTTCGGCAGCAGATTTGGTGGCTCATCTGCTGGTACCAATAATTGTCTTTTGCACTTGGTTGGTGCCCTGCCTGGACTTATTTGTGTTCTGTTGTATTTTGTTATGTTGTATTTTGTTATTTGATGTATTTGCTTTTGTGGGCCATGGCTGCATTGTTTGTTTGCTTAGAAAATTGTGTATATATGTATAGACTGTATGGCAGAAAACCCTGAGGGGGTGGACTGTAGGGTAAAGAAAATATCAGGCTTTTCTGCCCTTCCGCCATCAGGATAGATGATGGATCCTTGTCCTGAATGCATGCCTGATGGTGGGCACCTGGAATAGGGTGTGGGCATAGGTAGATGGGATTCAGCTGAGCTAAGACTGTGCTTTTTAAGGGCGGCGTCACGGGGGGACGCCAGCAGCACCAGCACCAGCAGCAGCCGCAGCCGAAGCCGAGAAGCAGCAGAACGAACGCTAGAGAGCCCAGATAGAGTGAGGACTTGCTGGGGGCTGGGAGGCCTGCCAGCCTCCCAGCCCCCAGCCAGCACCCCTGCCTGCCATATGCCTGGTGAACCCCAAATAAAAAACCTGCAAAACTACTGAGGACTCTGACTCCTCCTTTACCCGATCTGCATGGGATCAGAAAACCTGCCTTGTGCCCTGTCCTGCCCCTTACACCCAGTCAAACAGGGTTGGCCCAAAATGCAGACACTGAGGCCTGAAAACTTGCCACAAGTCTAAGGCACCTTCTGATGGGGAACCATAGGAAAGGGATAGAAAGGGCCAGGAAAGTCTGGGACCAAGGCAGCACAATAAAAGTATAAATCAAGGTCACAGCTGCCATTGCCAACCTCCCCATGGGTCTCTCGCCCATGCCACGTCCCTGCGTCTTTATATGCGTCTCAATTCCATGTGTGTCCTCCTGATACCGGAATTGTCAGGCCTAGTCTCCCAGCCAGGAACACATCCCAGGCTGCAGGGGCAATGCTGAGCCCCAGCCGCTAGACCCCCCACGGGTTGGTGTCTCACGAAGCCGCAGCAGGAACTTCGCAGACGCTCAGGCAAGCAAGCGAGCAAAGGCAGGTTTGTTTAGAAGAAGAAAAAGTTTATTGAGGAGAAAAAGAGCAGAAATAAAGTGGGACTCCCAGACCAGGGAACCAGGCCTGGGAGGGGCAAGGAAGTCAAAGTGGAGTCGTGTCTCAGGGAATATATACTTTCTTTCCCTGATTATTCTAAAGCTCCACCAGTCTCTTTGTGATTGGTCAGTTCTCGGCTGTCTCAATTTGCTACTGAGTGGGGGATCTTCACATTCCTTATCTAACAGGTTTGTCTTTCCCCATTTGTTACATCTTTATCTTTATGGCCTAGTCTTCTGCGAGAGCATCTCCATACCTTATCTTTATCACCTGAAGAAAACCAGGACCATCCTTAACAAGATTGTCTGTGGTTCTAGGATGTTTGTTTTTCCCAGTGGAATTGGTTACATTTCTGGTTGTCCTTATCTCTGAAGCCTCCCTAAATTCTTCAGAGGTCCCCTCCTGCACTGTCCCTAAAACTGCCTAATAACCCTAGCTTGCCCTGTCTCACTCCCATCTCATCCAGATCCCCATGCAAGTCCAAAGCCAATGCAAGTTGAAAGCCGAGAAGCAAGTGGGACTGCACATCTCTGCTGCAGTTGCCTCCTCCAAACTTCTCCCCTCAATGCTCAGCTCCACCCTTCATTAGTGGGGTGGGGCACATGGAACCTCCCTTTTTATGGAGATTTCTCTCTGTAACCAAAACATTTATCTGGGAACCCTGCTAACACCTTGCTGTTCTTTATTTTCTTTCTATTTTTTTTTTCTTGCTGTGAGAACTTTTGAGACTCTTAGCAACTCTTAGCAACTCTCAAATAAACAATAGAGTATTGTTAGCTGAAGCCACCATGCTGTGCTCAACATCCCCAGGACTATTTATGTGATCACAGTCTTCTCTGGAAAGGCTGATTGAAAATGATTTGCAGGCTTGATCCGGGTGTTTATCTTCTGGTCACCTTGGGTTGTATGTGTTACTAAATGCATGGCTGTCACTGTCTGTGGTTCTTCAACCTAGAGTAAAGGGATTTTCTTATCTAGCACCAGATGCCTGGCAAGAGAGGGCATAGGATTCTCCAGGACTGGAAATGCTTTATTCACACCTCCACCTTCAACTCATTTCCCGCTCCCTTCTCCTCTCCTCTGAACCTGTCTGGAACCTCTGTTCTCTCTTCTTTTTTTTGGTGGCTCTCTGCTTCTAGCCTTTCCTGGGGGATAGAATCTTCTTTCTGGTGCATAGTCCTTTCTCAGCAACCACAGTCAAAATCACCATTTGGCCATATTTACTGAGCTGCAGACATGCATATGGATCTTTGGAATACTTACTGCCCCTTTAAATATTAACATTTTAATCTCTTTGCTCTGCCTCCTTGTGCCCTGTGCCTTGTAGCCCAAGCAATTAAAGCCATTTGGTTGTACTTATTTAATTTGCGCTGACCTTCTCAGGGCGTCCTTGTCGACATAGTAAAGTTCCTTCGCTTGCGTTTTCTTCTGTTCCACAATTGAGTTTGGAAAGTCTTGGTGTTGGGACAAAGTTAAAAGTGACCCAGAGAAGCGCTTTTGATGAAGCTGATACACATCTCTTTTGAAGCCTTCGACTGAGTGTTGTCAATTTAATTTGGAGTCTGTCAGCTCTTTGCATTCTAATTACCCATTTTGAAGCCTTCCCAAGGACCCAAGATTATTAAGCTGCCATTGAAATAAACATAACACTTTTCTTTAAAGGGAAGAGAACTTTTTTTAAAAATAATAAGCACACTTCTATATTTTCTTGACAGATATCAAAGAAAAAAAATCTTTCTATCTTTACCTTGACAAGATATTTTCCATGACTGGGAGGTTTTGCTTGCATTAGAACTTGAACATTATAATCTAGAAATCTCAGAGACTTGAAATTCAACAGCTTTCTGTGCTGTTTTGGGGCATAGAAAAGGGACATAAGAAAGTTATATATAGCCAGTTACCAAAATAGTCAAATCTGAAAGCTAATCTCCTTATAAAAAGTTAGTCCATTGATCTATGAATCAGAATTGGAGGCTAAAAGGAATATGTTGGAAACATAAGCTTTTTTTCTGTTCGCTCTGATTTTGAATACCTTAATTACTTGACTGTTTTTCTGGCAATGAGATTAGTAGAGTAGCCTGTGGTGACTAACAATTAAAATAAAAAGTCACCTACACCGGCACTTGCATTCGCAGAAAACCCAATTAAAGTCACACTTCATTTTGGCTTTCACGATTTAGAAGTAAATTTGGAACCAGTAACATGATTCTTGTGGTAGTTTCCAAATTAAGGACTTTAAACATTTGGACACTGAGATGTGTGAATGCTAAGTATGTTTCCCTCCCTCCATTATCAATTGTACATTGAGTAAGAACTCCATTTATGAAGAAATAGGCACCTAAAAGTGGGTCAGATATCTCTTCTTTACATAGAATATGACGCAGGTGAATTAAAAAAATTGTGATCTAAGACATATAGCTCTAAGACAACAGATCAGCCAGCAGAATGGATTTATTTGGAAATAGTGGAGGAGCTGAAGTATGGGAATGCAGACGGTGGCAGAATCATAGGCAAATCCAGAGAACGAAAACGAGAGGGGAGTTGGTTTATAGAGGTATAGGGGCAGTTGGCAGGGCAGTTCTATGTCAAAATCCAGTGTAGGAGGGCACGGCTCAGGATGGAGGCTGGGCTGTGGCGCTTCTTATTGGTGGGCTGTGAGGTCTTGCTTTGGGGTAGTGGACACCTTCCTGTTTGGAGTCTTGGGAGAGAGGGGCCTTTTCTGGTGAGGCATGGCCAGTGCAGGCAAAGCATGGGGTCTGACAATGTGTGAGCGCACCCTCATAGGCCTTCCTATGCCAATTTTAGTTGTGGTTTCCTGTATTGTCACAGTGTAGGAGAGGTCTGCTGTGCCCTGTGGGTCAGCTCCCTGGCTAGGGATCGAACTTGTGCTGCAGTGGCTGTGGATAGCTTCATCGTGCTGTGTCTGAACCCCTTGTGCCACCAGGGAGGCCCCACGTCATAACCATTTTTAATTGTCCAGTTCAGTGTCATTCATCATGTACAGTGTTGTGCTCTCATCATCACTCTGCCTTTCCAGAACTTTCTCACCATCCCCAATAGAACTCTGTCCCATTAAATAATAATCTCTCGTTTCCCCCCCCCATAGAAATTATTTTCAAGTTTTATTATAAAAGACTCTTTTCTCTCTGAAAACAAGAGTCCAGCTCTAAGTCATGTGGCCTGTAAATACACGGGAGCTTGTGTCTGACACAACCAACTTTCAAGTGACCCCTGGCAACCACAGTTCCTTCTGTTTCCATGAATCTAACTATTCTAGGTACCTCATGTAAGTGGAATCAGACTGTTTGTCCTTTCATGTTTAGGTCATTTCACAGCATAAATGCTTTTTCAGGCTCACCATTAGTAGCACCTACCAGCATTTCATGCCCTTCCCTTTTCGGGCAGGATTAAATTTCATTGCATATGTGTGCCACATTCTGTGTGTCCATTCATCTGTTGATATAATGCAGGAGATTTTTTTTAAAAGATTTATTTATTTATGCATACAAGAACTGGGATATAGGCTAGAGTGTGGGGGGTGAGAGGATTCACCAGAGACAGAGTGGGGAACAAAAAAGATTGACTGAAAACACACTGCTGAGGGGAGCAGTGGGCGAGACAGGAGAGGTCTGTCTCATGTGGGTAACTCCCTGGCCGGGGATCAAACTCATGTTGCAGTGGCTGCAGGTAGCTTCATAGATTGTGTCTTAAGCCCTTGTGCCACCAGAGAGGCCCTAATGCAGGAGATTTTTTAATTTTGTTTTTGCTCTCTTCACTCACACATACACACACACACACATACACACATACACACAGTAGCTGTGTGAGGAGATATATATCCATTTACTTGACTGTCGCAATCATTTCACTTATGTATATGTGCACCAAATCATGACATGCACACACCTTGGACATAAACAGTTTTTATTAAAAACAAAATTATATGTTAGTTTTTTTTTTTTTTTTTTTATTTATTTATTTATTTGCTTGCTTGTTTTTTTGTTTATACATGCACTGGGTACAGTCAGAAGCGCGGGAGAGTGAGAGAATTCACCAGAGCCAGAGTGGGGAGCAGAACAGGCAGAAGGACCGAAGTACACTGCTGAGGGGAGCAGCGGGCGGCAGGAGAGGTCTGCGCACCATGTGGGACCCTCCTCCGGTGGCCGGGGAGCAGCCGGGGATCGAACCGGCGCCGCCGAGGCCGCGGGCAGCTTCGCAACCCAGCGCTCAACCGCTGCGCCACCGGGGAGGCCCTATATGTTAGTTTTAATATGTTCCATTTCTTTCTAATTTCCTGCTAGTCTTTCTTGGGGGTCATTTCTTGAGCCCCTACACAGTGCTTCATGTCTTCCCTGCCTTCCGGGATTTCTTATCTGCTCGATAGACAAACAAAGAAACTGGGGGTGCAGTTTTGCAGGGTGGTCCCGGTGTGTGAGACAGGTGAGTGGCTCACATTAGAGGACCATATTTATTGGGGGCTGAAGGGGAAATGAGGGATGAAGGGCTCCAGGTCATGTTCTAAATTCTCTTATGCAGAAGCCTAGAAGTAGATTAGTGAGCAGAAATAAAGGTTATGTACAGAAGGGGAATCTGTTAGGCCAGAATTCCTTGACGCCTAGGCATGGTTTCTTAGAAGCTATTTTCAAGTTTGAGCACCAAAGTTTGTTTTCTCCCCTAAAAACGTTAACTCACTTAACTCCTAAATACACAAGAGCTTGTGTGTGACGTGGCCAATTTGCAACCAATATTGCCATACGTTGCACCACACTTAAATTGTCAAAATCTGTTCTGTGCATCAATAGTTCTGTGCATCAATAGTTCATTGGTACATATGAAGGATGTAATTAACTTGTGCATGGTGGAAGAATAGAGTGTAGAATCTGGATCTCCTGGCACCAAGCCTGCTGTTCTTTTGTTTGTATTTCTTAATACCCTGTGTATAATATTATGTGAATATTTTTGGCCTCTCCACGTGTCCGCCACTTGGGAGCATTGGGAAGGTCCAAGAAGATAGGTCTCCGGGGTACCTATTTGCATAGTACTGTATATTATTGACAGGATGATAGAACTGATGTGCATTTAGATGGTTGTGGGTGAGCTGAGGGCAGTAGATGGAATCTGACCCATCTACCCTTAATTTGAATGAGCAGATTAATAACCATATGAGCAATATGAGAGTTTCAAAGGCAGCTAAAGCACACACCTTGCTTTCTAGATATCAAATCCTATATAGTTTAGTTATTTATTTATTTTTTAAGATTTATTTATGCATATAAGAAGTGGGGTACAGTCCAGAGGTGTGGGGAGTGAGAGGATTCACCAGAGACAGAGTGGGGAGCAGAACAGGCAGATCCAGTGAAATACACTGCTGAGGGGAGCAGCGGGCGAGTCAGGAGAGGTCTGCTGTGCCATGTGTGTAGCTCCCTGGCCCGCCAGGGATCGAACTCATGCTGCAGTGACTGCGGACAGCTTCATAGGTTGCGTCTTAACCCTTGCGCCACCAGGGAGGCCCACACACTGGATATTTGTACCGGAATATCCTCATGGCATCTCAAAACCAACCCGAAACAGGATTTATTGTCACCTCCTTCCCTTAAACATGGCACATGGTAGTCCTGATCTGTTTTGACGCTACCACCATCTTCTGAGCTGTCGCTCACACCGTCTCATTAGAAACTAAGTCGTTGGTCCTGTCGTCCAAATATCTCTTTGATTTGACTTCTACCCATTTTGCATGTAGCTCTGCTTTCATTTACATCTTTTCCTGTGACTTAGCTTCTTGCTTTTCTCCTTTGTCTTTGTGTGTCATCTTCTTTTCACATTGCCTCCAGCATTCGCTGTCTAAAACTCAAGTTTGATAGTCACTCACTCCTTGAAATCCTTCAGTGACTTCCCAAGCACCGGCCTATCAAGGAGCTCCTGTTTGCTTATTACCTGCCTCTCTGATGTGTATTCTGCTCTGTAGCATCCCATGTTTCTTTCCCTGCCCCAAATGCCGAGTCTCCATGCCTCATGGTCTTTGCACAGAAATCCCTGCCTCAGTTGAATGTCCACTATCACAATATCGGCTCCAGATTTTTCTCTTTGGAGGCCTTCCCTGCGCTTTCCTCCACCTCAGAGAGGTAGCTGTTCTATGGTTTTGTTTTAAACAGCTTACTGAGATATAAGTGCATGGCACAAATCCACCCATTTGAAGTGTACTGATGAGTTTTAGTAAATCCACACATTTGTGCCTCTATCACCCCAACCCTCTTTCAGAAGTTTCCCTTACCTCCAGGAACGTCCTCAGGCTTGTTTGTAGTCCATCATTGCTCTCACCCCAATGTCACACAACTAGGTATCTACCATCTCTGTAGTTTTGTCTCTTCTAGAAATATCATGCAAAATCATATAATATGTTGGGCCTCTTTGGTGGCCTGGTGGCGCAGGGGTTAAAGTCTCAGTACTATCAAGCTATCAGCAGCCACTGCAGCAGGAGTTCTAACCCTGCCAGGCAGCTGATCCACATGGCACAGCAGACCTCTCCCTTCTCACCCGCTGCTCCCCTCAGCAGTGTATTCCAGTGGATCTGCCTGTTCTGTTCCCCATTCTGTCTCTGGTGAATCTTCTCCCCTCCTACACCTCTGGCCTAAACCTCACTTCTTGTATACATAAATAAATCTTTTTTAAAAATCACGTAATATGTAGTCTTTTGAGACCGGCTCCTTTAACTCACATATTGCTTTGGGGTTCATCCAAGTCGTTGAGTGTATCAGCAGTTGGCTCTTATTTATTGCTGGGTGGTTTTCCATTGTATGGACACAGCACATTTTGTTCAGCCCAACTAGTTACTAGTTGATGGGGATTTGGGTTGTTCCAATATGGAGCTATTATGAAAATACTGCTATGATCATTTGTGTATAATCTTGGTGTGAACACACGTTTCCATTCTTCTCGGGTAGATACTGAGGAGTAGACCTTCTGAGTCATATGTTATGTTTAGTTTTTGAAGAAACTGCCAGACAGTTCTCCAAAGGATTGCTGCTATCTTATGTTTTATAGTGTCTGACCAGCACTGGGTATGGGTTTTGGTTTCTCCACATACTTGCCAATACTCAGTATTATTTGTCCTTTTGATTATAACTGTTCTAATGGGTGGGCGGAGGTAGCTCACCGTGGTTTTATTGTATATTTCCTGTAGCCTTTAAAACTGCTTTCTATTATAGAAGCTGTTGTGTTTATATATCTCCTTTTAAGCTGTGGTTGTTCTAGCGCTGATCCATCTAGCGTAGTGCCATGGGGCCCAGTACATGGTAAATACTTAGAGCTTGTAAATGAATGAGCGAACAAACCAGTCCTTAGTCTGAATGGTCAATGGCCAGAGTTTCTAAGATGCACTAAACTTCACTGAGATAAGCTTTACTTTATTTTCTTTTCATTGCTCCTTCCTTGGTGAAAGGTAATGGATAACAAATAGTACACATACCAGAAGAAACTCAATTTCTAAATGAAAGACCTTGCTGAATAGCTTGGGAGATAGAACCTTTGGGGTTCTGGTTACTGTATTGTTCCAGGGGAGGAGGCTTTCCATCAATTCTGTCACGTCTCTTGCCCACTTTTCTTTATCCACTTGTGCAGGGGTGTGCTGGGCAAGATAGTAAATATTTTAAGCTCTGTGGGCCAAGCAACAACATCAAGAATATTAATGTAGGCGTTTATGTAATGAGACAAAGCAAACTTCCTGATGAAATTCAAAACATGATGATCCTGGCTACAATTTTATGAAACACTGGTCTACCTATGAAAAGAATGGAATTCATTTTAGGAGGATAACCTTTTGCTTAATTGGAATTCAAAGTTAGTGTTTCCTATCATCTAACAATAGAAACAGCGACTCATTCTCTAAGAAAGCTTCTCTAAAACAACTGTTTTCTTCTGTCCTGAGAACTCACCAGAATGTGCTAGCTGGATTGTCCTGTAATGTTGGAGATTTTCACATGCAGGAAGCAGGTTAAGAGCAGAGAATCTGGGGTGAGGGTCCTGGGCTTTGAATTTCAGTGCAGACTCAGCTATGAGATTTTTGACTACTTACAATAGCCTATGTAGAAGCTTCTCTTCTTTCACCTATAAAATGAGTAATAGGATATACTTCACAGGGTTGTTGTAAAGGTTAAATACAAAGACTTGGAATGACGTATTGTAAATACTAGTTTTTTTTTTTTTTTAATTCCACCTCCCACCCCCAACCATTTAGAGATATAAAACCATTTTTAACTCTCAGGCAGTACCAAAATGGGTGGCAGACTGAATTTAGTCCGCAGAATGTGGTTTGTGGACTCCTGCATTAGAGTATAAATTGGAATGATCGCCACTCACTTTAGAAATGCTGATTGCTTCTTTTCTAATTGCAGAACACCATATGCTCACTTCAGAAAACTTGTAAAACCACCAAAAAACACGATAACACAAAAATCATTCCAAATCTCATGGTCCAGAGAAACTTCATCAGTGGCACATTACTCTGTATCCTTCCAGCCATGGTCTGTGTCCATACACACTCATACAGTTTTAATAAAAATGAATTTACAGGGCCTCCCCGGTGGCACAGCGGGTTGAGCACAGCGCTGTGAAGCTGTCCACAGCCTCTGCAGCGTGGGTTCGATTCCCGGCTGGCCAGGGAGATTCTCACATGGCACGGCAGACCTCTCCTGTTGTGCCCGCTGCTCCCCTCAGCAGTGCTTTCGGTCCGCCTGCCTGTTCTGCTCCCCACTCTGTCTCTGGTAAATCTTCTTACCCTCCTGTGCCTCTGGCCTGTACCCCAGCTATTCTATAAATAAAAAAAAAAATGAATTTACACTGTGCATTTGCTTTGTGTCTTTTTCACTTATTTGTATATAATACTCATCATTAATATTCTTCTGTAACCTGAATTTTAGTGACTGCATACTATTCTGTTATGTTCATGCATCACAATTTACCAAACCAGCTCCCAACACCACTAAAAAATTGTTTTTAATTTTTCATCATTAGATACAGTGCAGCTATAAACTTGTGCTTACGTGTTTGTACATATTTCTGATTAATTCCTTACAAGACTTTAATCAGGGATCTAAATCTAAAATTTTAAAGCTTTCATGTATCTTGCAAAATTGTCCTCTAGAAAAATTGTATAGTTTATCCTCTCCCAGATGGCAGTGCCATTTACTGTGGTTTTATATTTTTTGACTTGACTATTGGATTTGTGAATTTAAATTTAAACCATGAGAACATTTTGTTTTTAAAACAATTAAAATAGATTAAAAAATATGCAGACAATAATAAAACTTGCACCTATAGGCCCAGCAGAAAGATTAAACAAGTATTAATATTTTGCCATATTTGCTTGCGATATCTTGAGAAAAATATGTTACAGATTCAAAAATCAGTCTGTTATTATCATCCCAATCTATACTTAAGAATGGGATCTTAATGTCCAAAATGTTTAGTAATTTGTCTAACTAGAAAGAACCAATAAGCAGGCAATCCTAGTGACATTTTTGCCTGAGTCTGTTTTGACGATATTAATGTAGTTACCCCTGCCTTCCTCTCCCCTCTTTTTCGTCCGATAAGTTTTCTTTTCTTTTTTTTTTTTTTTTTAAATAGAGGCATTTTATTTATTTATTTATTTGTTTGTTTTGTTTATACATGCACTGGGTACAGTCAGAAGCGCGGGAGGGTGAGAGAATTCACCAGAGCCAGAGCGGGGAGCAGAGCAGGCAGACTGACGAAGTACACTGCTGAGGGGAGCAGCGGGCGGCAGGAGAGGTCTGCGCGCCATGCGGGACCCTCCTCCGGTGGCCGGGGAGCAACCGGGGATCGAACAGGCGCTACCGAGGCTGCGGGCAGCTTCGCAACCCAGCGCTCAACCGCTGCGCCACCGGGGAGGCCCTCGTCCGATAAGTTTTCTAATGGCATTACTTTAATTTTCTATGTCTTTATATTTGAAATATGCCTCTTGTAAATAGCATATAGCTAAATTAAAAAAAATCCAGTCTGAGTTTTTTTGACCCTCTAAATTAGTCTGTTTACATTTATAGTAATTGTTGGTATATTTTAAATTATTTCTCTTATTTTACCTTTTCCATTTCCCATATTTTCCCTTTGCTTTCTTTTTCTACTTTCCAAATTGAATTTTATCAATTCATCCCCCTTTTCCTTTACTGGCTCTGTTACCCTTAAATGCTTAATGCTTGTATTTAAATAGCAGTCTAAAAATAACTCCCCTCATACCCTCTCCTGGTTTACTTTCTTTTTATTTAGTATTTTAATTTTTTCCCTTTTTAGTATTTTATTACCTTTGCTACTCTGTAGTCTCTTATATGTATTGATTTACTTTGATTTATTCTGCTCAGAACTTAGTATTGTTTTCTAAATGGAACAATTCTGGAAATCCTTAAGAATTTAATTATTAAATATCCCTGAGGATAATAATTAATTATTTTCTTATAAGATATTGCTTCTCTTTCTTCTCAGCAGTCATAAAAACACGCATGTCAGATCTCCTGCTGCGGGAAGCATAATTGATTGACCCCCATATGCCCCATGTTAGGATTTATTCAAAACTGCATATCCTCTGGGCTGTGCCCAGTTGATGACTGAATAGGAGGTGGACATCAGAACTGACTCATGCCTGCAGGATGAAGGCCTTCTCTAATGATGTGGTATCCTCATCAGCCAAAATTTTCTTAGAACTGTGCTCACTCTGGGTTTGTTCCTGAAAGAGTCCTTCTTTTATTTTTTAAAAATATTTATTTATTTATTTGTTTGTTTATTTATTTATACATGCACTGGGTACAGTCAGAAGCGCGGGAGGGCGAGAGAATTGACCAGAGCCAGAGCGGGGAGCAGAGCAGGCAGAAGGACCGAAGTACACTGCTGAGGGGAGCAGCGGGCGGCAGGAGAGGTCTGCGCGCCATGTGGGACCCTCGCTGGTGGCCGGGAGCAGCCGGGGATCGAACCAGCGCTGCAGAGGCTGCGGGCAGCTTCGCAACCCAGTGCTCAACCGCTGCGCCACTGGGGAGGCCCAAGAGTCCTTCTTTCCCTCTCCTTTTATAGGTCACACCTGTGTCAAAGTCTGAGGTTTCTCCTTGCCTACTCCTGTTTGACCCCAACATTTTTTTTTTTTTTTTTTGGCGTCTCCTTGGAGAATCCAGACGAATACAGTCTCTCTGCGTTTATCATCTGGATCTTGTATTAAACACATATGGGCTCTCTCTTTCTACTCTCTATTCCTTAGCTATTTTTTTTTAATGCCTTTTTAACCTCTCTGATACCCTTTGAATAATTTCCTCAAATCTTTCTTCCATTTTTCTTAATTTTCTCTTCATTTGTGTCTAATCTGTTATTTAACCTATCTGTTGACTTTTCAATTTCAGTAATTATAATAATATGCTTTTCTAAAGGTTCTATTTGACTCATTTTCAAATCTCAACCTTTTTTTCATATATTTTTACAGGGTTGTATTGCCAACTTTTATGTCTTTGAAAGTCTTAAATGTACTTAATTTGTATTCTCTTTTTCATGATGTAACTTTATTAACCCAAGTTCCTAGAACCTTATTAATCTTGTTTGTTGTAGTTGCTATTTTCTGTTTATGGTATAAATTTGAATGTTCTTATAGACAGATCTTTAGTAAGACTTATTTATTCTTATATTTTAGTGGGATCTCATGTGATCTTATTGTGGGACACCTGCAGAACAATTTACATTGCTTCTAGAGATTGCAAGGATATCACTGGTTTGGAGCTGTGGGTCTGCTAGACTTAAGTAGCCTGTTTGGCCACCATTCTTTGTGACCTGCCGTTCTGTGTTTCTATACGAAGTTAAAACTGCTCTTCAGAAACTGGTCAGTCATAGGAGCCAAACCTTACAAGGTGCCTATCTAATCAATCAAGAGAAGAAATCTTGATCACTCTTGGAAGGCTATGCATCATGAGGTATGACCAGGAATGCCTGGGGGGCCAAGGACTGATATATGACAAGGGACCCCAGAAGCGATCAGTGGAATGCTTTGTTGATAAGATTAGAACCATGGCCAGGGGTCTGGGGTATGGTTTTGCTTACAACTCTTGGTCATCAAGCAGATAAGAATTATCTGGTCAGCAAACTCATGTCCCCCAGAAACCCTAGATGACAAAAACACATTCTTTAGTTTCACCCATCTTTTTGTCTTTGTCCTCCTACCCCACATAACTGATACTGTATGATTATTCTATCAATAAGAAGGTCAGGATCTTCCTTGTTCAGCAGCACCCTGCATTGTGCAGCCTGTTCCACAACTCCCATTTATCAGTGTGGTGTTGCCAATGCAACATGAAGCCAATAGTTTTGCAAATTTCTTAACTTAGAAAATTTTAATTATTTTTATGTTTATTTAATTTTTGGACAATGTATGGTTTCTCTTGTCAGGTGTGGTCACCATAGTTCCCCCACCTCCAGAGCACCCATAGTCCACCACCATATTCCCGTGTGTTCTTCCCCCGACCCTGCTCTCACTCACCCCCACGCTCTCCCCAAACCCTTATAGATGCCTCATAACTGTGGTCGGCTTTCAGGGTTTGTCATTGTCTTACCCTTTGGTTTTCGTATATTCCACATATAAGTGAAATCATCCAATAGTTTAGAACTTTTGAGGTCACTCTGAACCAGGTTCAAAGTGGAATATGCACTTTCAGGAAAGGTGTTTTTTTTTTCCTTTTGTTTTACTCAGAACCAGGTACATGCAAAGCTGTCCTCTTGAACCCTTTTCCAGGGGATGAGTTTTTCCCCATGTTCACCCTTTTCAGTGAAGAAACATCTTTTCAAGGATCTTGCCTCTCCTCAAGGGTTTTATATCCAACTCTGCCTCATGGCAGCTTCAAGTCTCACCTCCTGTGTCCACTTGGGTTTTAAAATCCGGTCTGTAAGTTACCAGAACAATCTCAGAATCACCTCACATGCTTTTTCTTAATTTCCCCCTTTCTTTCTCAGTTCATATTTCATCCAGCATTCCTAGGTGTTTATAGTGAGGGGTTTCCTTTGCACATTATGGTAGTCTGCTGCCAGATTGCTGAACCACATGTGCCTGTTTACCACACTCAGTGCTGGGCCTTGAGGCTTCTCAAGGTAACAGTTTTTAAACGGTGTCATTAGTGAAGCCCATAAACTGACCCATTGTTAGGAAAGCCAAGTGTTTGAAATCTTGTTGACATTGCACAGAGATAGTAAACCCGGAGGGATCTGGAAAGAAAGCTTCCTTTATTTTTCAACCAATGGTAACTTCATGGGTAAACCCAGCAAGAGCTGCACAGTTTTACAAATGGACCTGATGCCTGGAAAACAATGACGTTGTTTTATTATTATTTTGTCTGTTGCACGGAGCTAGTAATAGACTTCTTTTGTTTTCCTCCCTTTTTTCTCAACCCTCTTTCCCACCATCCTTCTCAATTTGTCCTTTGTCATCAGGGGAGAAAAGAGAGATTGCAGTGATGTATGAGTATAATCCACTGTGCACTGCTAAAAAGATAAACTTAAATGAAGTGATTTATTACCTGTGGCAGGTATTCCGCACCCAGAATTGTCTGTCAAAGTGATTGCTCATTGATTTTCCATACTTTCCCTGTCAGCCTCTGGATTGCCTTTGTTCGTTAGAGGTGGATAAATAGTTTAAGGTGACAGGGTATTCTCCTACCCTGGGCACTTTGCTGCAGAGGTTAGCCTTTATTTGCAGTTGAAAGGCTGAGGACTCTTGCCTTATCCTGCCTTAAACTCTGTGTATGAGAAGAGCCAATTCTACTGACACCTTGATGTAAGCAAATTGGAAGTAAAAATTATTCTATACTCCTAATTTTGAAAATGCTTCCAGAATCTTTCTACCTGAGTCAAATAGATCATCAGTCCCAATAGGACAGCCCAGGATAATACACAGCTTAGGGGCAGCGCCTGAGTCGGTCTGATCTGTGTTAGTTGAAAGATACTGAGCACCTGGTGGGCACCCATGAAATAGTCTCCTTTCACTTAAGGGGACCACATATATCACACAGGACATGTCTTTCCTATTTGTTTGTTTTTCCCCCAAACAACATCCCATCGTGTTAGAGAGAGATGAAGCAAAATCTTCTTTTCAGCAACCCCAGTGCAGCCTGGGCATCAGAATCAGTATCACGGGGCCTCAGCCATGCCCTGCTATTGAAGAGATTGTCTTTAAAATCTTAGAATTTTGAACTGGTGTGAACCTTAGATCCTTTAATCCATTGTTCTGACTTCATAGACAAGGAATCTGAAGGCTGAAAGTAGTAACTTGCTCATCATCATGAATCAAGTCAGGTACACGGCCACCGGCCAGCGTTCCAGCCTGGGTCTCGGGACTTCTGCCCGCTCTGTCTCTCGGTTCCCCTCACCTTTTTTCTCCCAGGTAATTTCCATATACTCTGCACAACTTAATCTCTTGAATTTAAAGGAGATTGTGGAGTAGGATCAAAATGGG
>NW_023605083.1:133319669-133376024 GCF_014898055.3 Talpa occidentalis | reverse complement strand
CACAAGGAGGATGTGAAGAAGATGAAAAAGGAAACCTCTTACACTCTGGTGGGAATGTAAACTGGTCCAGTCACCATGAAAGCTGTGTGGAGGACCCTCAAAATTCTAAAAATGGAACTAACATGACCCAGCAATTCCACCCCTAGAAACCAATCCAAAGAACATAAAATGCTAATTTGAAAGGAAACCTGCTCTCCTATGTTATTGTTTATTGCAGCATTATTTACAATAGCCAAGACATGGACACAACCTAAATGCCCCAAAACAGATGAATGAATCAAGATGTGACATATATACACAATGGAATACTACTCAGCCATCAAAAGAGAAACTTATGCCATTTGTGGCAACACAGATAGAGCTGGACGGGATTATGCTGAGTCAGAAGGAAAAAAGATAAATATTGGATGGTCTCACTTTATGTGGAATATAGAGACACTACACAAAGAATCAGGAAAAAGGCAAAACTTGCAAGCTGACCCTAGATCTGAGGCATCAGCAGGGGAGGGGGGTCAAAACAGGAGAGGGCAGAGCACAGGGGACTGCGGTGATGGCGCACGGGTGCCATGGTGGGGACAGAGCTTAGGGGACTACGCGTGAGGGATGAAGCCAAATACTGTCCCAAAATTAATGACAGTGTACAAAAATAAATAAAACAATTTAAAAAAAGGTTAACTCCAGGAATCACACAAGTGATCTTTATTTAAGTGTTTTATCGAAATATCTAAATGTGCATTCATTTGCTAGTATTTTGAGGTACACTTAAGACTTTTTCTTTGCTTATAGCTTTGCTGAAGGAGGGGCCCCTGCCTTCCCTGTACACACACATGCTCAGTGTGTTGACATAAGACCTGGTTGCTGTTTCTTTCACATGGAGCAAGACATTCTAGACTTTTATGGTGCAATCAGATTGCAAAATCCTGCCCCATTTTTGTATTTTTCTCTGAATATATCAGTTTTCTTACTCAATTTGACAGCATTTTTTAAGGGCATGCTTTTACTAATTCTTTCCAAAGCATTCACATTAGATTTTGTAGAAATAACAGCTTTTTTGGTCTGCAGGCAGTCTTTCTATCAAACGAGTCTTAACTGATTAGTTGGTGACTCAGGTAATTAAATTGCAAAATTGTAACGTCTGTGGATCTCCCACCTGGACAAGTTTGGGCCCAAATCTAGTTGACTGTTAAACAAGAACCTCAGTGGGTCAGAACCAATGAGAAGGAGCCTTCGAGAGAAGACTCTGCCTGTTGTCACAGTCGTTGGTCAATGTGTTTCAGCAAGAGACCGAAGCGTGGTGGTTGATCTTGGAAATAGATTAAGAGAGGAATCAATTTAAGAAAGCTTCTTCCAAACCACTTATTATGACTTTCATTTCAAAAAAAAGCATATTTTTGTGTTTGAGCACCATGTCGAATAATAGGTAGCGTCCTAAGAAGGACCGTGGGTGACTGCATGGTTATACAAATTTGTGTGTGTGTGTGTGTGTGTGTGTGTGTGTGTGTGTGTAATATCCCACAAACAGGAACACCTTGTCGAGGCGGGTACTCACCCATGCACTAAGGACCACAGCCACAGATCTTGCCCCCTGTTCTCGAGACATGACCCTCATCGCTGCAGCCCGCTGGCCCACAGCATCCCCCAAGGGCCTCTACGGATCCTCTGTCTGGATGCTGACGTTGTCACTCACGAGGGCCTCGTGGTTCTCTACTGATTGTGAAAATGGCCTTGTCATCAGTCAGATTCCCCTTTCAGCACAAGTCCTTCCTAAAATCATCCACCACACCCACAAACACATGGTCCAGTCCAGGGTTGGGGGTCTTGCATCAACAAAGGGTAACTGACTCGTTGGTACACTGAAGGTCTCTCTGTGGACGGGCTTGGGATTAAGGAAGGAGAAAGGGCCTTCCTGGTGGTGCAAGGGGTTAAGCACAACCCTATGAAGCTCTCCGCAGCCACGGCAGCAGGAGTTCCATCCCCGACCAGGGAGCTACCCACATGGCGCAGCAGACCTCTCCTGACTCACCCGCTGCTCCCCTCAGCAGTGTATTTGAGTCAGTCTGCCTGTTCTGCTCTCCGTTCTGTCTCTGGTGACTCCTCTCAACCCCCCACACCTCTGGCCTGCACCCCAGCTCTTGTATGCATAAATAAATAAATCTTTTAAAAAAGGGAGGAGGAAGACTCTGTTCTTGGAGGTCAGAAATGAGAAATGACATTCTGAACCCTCGTGTGGTAGAAAATCTACCCTGAGAGGACCCTGCTTTTCTGTGCTCACTGCTGGTTCCAGGGTTCCAGAATAAAAATCCCATCCTGCAGGGTTTCTGACGCCTCCCCCATCACCTTTTGTCTTCTGTCTCTGGAACCAAGATAACTCCGATCCTGTTGTTACTAGCTTACTAGAACTTTCGTTCTCGAGTCAAAATATTTGATGCCTGCTGTTCGGTTAGGGAACGCACGTGTACATGATAAAGGAGAATGAAGCAACACCCACGAGCCCGCCACCCTTTGGAAGGAATGGAGCGTCACTAAAAGCAGGGAAGGAAGCCACACAGTCTGTTCTTTGCCTTTTTTCTTTCCAAGGAGCAACACACTTGCCTCTCCTGGCTCTTGGGGTCCATCCCAGCCCCCAGCCCACTCTCCTGGCCTTCGTGGTAATTAACAAAGTCACCAGATGAACTGATCTGCATCGGCCATACTCTGTGCTAAGCGAAGTCTCTGCAGCTCTTCATATGACATATTTTAATATTGTTTTGTATTTAATATTATTTCTCTCCCTCAGTAAAACCATAAGCCAATACCCACTTGTGCTTTGTGTTAGGGCCTGACGGCTGGCTGGCCACTCAGTGTCATGGCGTGGCTGGCATCCTCCCAGAAGGCTGCCCTCTGCCAGGGATGGCAGGGAGGGCTCCTGTGACAGAGCAGCAACAGGCTCCAGCCCCTGGGCTCAGACACACGATTCAGGGCCGGCCCTCGGCTGGTTGGAAATAATTGCAAAGTGCAGTAATTTCAAAATGTGTGCCACCGTGGCAAGATAAAGAATAAGCCGCAAAAGCAGAAGACTCCTGTGCTTCCTCCTGTCTGGCTGGTGGCAAGTGAAAGCAGAGCCAGCGCGAGGTAAAGCATTTTGTCTTAAGCACAGGAAACAGAGGAAGCGGCCCACAGAAGGAGCGCCTCCTGCAGGGGCCTGCCGTCCCAGGGGGTGAACCTGGCTTTGCTTTCCTGGGTTTTTAATCCCGTGGTTGGGTTTTGATGGAGGCAAGTCCCTGGGGTGGGGCGGGGGGGGGGGGTGATATTGCTGGGCTTTTCTGCTTGGGGACCTCGTTATCCATGCCCTGCAGTGTCAGGCCCACTTTCCAGAGGCTTCTGAGCCGCTTGGCAGCAGCATCTTGGATGCTTTGTGAGTGGATGTTCCCAAGCCCATTGATGTGCCGTCAGGGCAGGACCAGGCTGGCAGCTTTGCCAGGCCTGCGCCAAACTTCAGGAGGTCAGCCACTGAAGGGGCGCCGGGCAGCTCCACTTCAATCCTCCCTTTCCCTGAGGACCCCAGGGATCCAGGCAGGGATGCTACAGAGAGACCATGGGGAAGAGTTCGGGGTGTGGAGTCAGATGGTCGGGGCAGGGGTCAGCTGTTATTATCTGAATTCCCATAATGCCTGTTGTGACCTTGAACGAGTAACTTAATTTTTTTTTTTTTTGTATCTGGCCTCTGTTTCTCTATTTATGATATGAAATTAATAATAAAGCATGTGATAAGTGAAGGTGTCCTAGCACATATTAAAGTTTTCTGTAAACAGTAAAATGTTCCACAGGAATCATGCATCTCTTTTTATCATTTATTATGAACAACTATTTGTCTCACTGGTCCTCTAGATTATAGCACAGAGATGATTTTTAAAAATATTTATTTTATTTATGTAAGCATACAAAAGCTGGGGTGCAGGCCAGAGGTGTCAGAAGTGAGAGGATTCACCAGAGACAGAGTGGGGAGCAGAACAGGCAGATCTACTGAAATCCATGGCTGAGGGGAGCAGCAGGGAGACAGGAGAGGTCTGCTGGGCCATGTGGGTAGCTCCCTGGCTGGACTAGAACTCAGGCCCTCAAGCCGCAGTGGCTGGTGACAGCTTGATAGGGCTGAGACTTTAACCCCTGTGCCACCAGGGAGGCCCCCGCAGAGATGATTTTATATCCCCAGTTCACAACCTAATGAAGCCTGGGAAGGAGACCTGGGGAGGGAAAAAGACCCAATGAAAAGGCAGGTTCCAGACTGACCCCCAGGAGGGGGACATTCCTGCAGGGCTGGGAGCTGGTGGCTGTGTCCTGCCTCCTCTGGGCTAAGTCTGTACCAGCAACTTTATTCCCTTCTGACTGATCAAAGGCTGCTCAGTGAGAAATTGGGGGAGGGGCGGGGCTGGGTGACTGGTTGTTCCCTGGGGATGTTGCTCTCCTGAGGGGCTGGGGTGGGGTGGGGTGGGGCAGAGTGGATGCAAAATTCAAGTGGCAGCGGGAGGGAGAGGGGAAAGGTTTGTGTTGTTTTTACAACACAACAACAGAGAACAGAAAGCAAAATACCTCATTGTCACCAGCCCTGCCTATACCTTGTGTGTGTGTGTGTGTGTGTGTGTGTGTGTGTGTGAGTGTTGGTGGCAGCTGCCAGAGGAACAGAAAGGAAATACGACTCAAACACAACTTGGGCGCAGGCACCTCCATCCCGCCCGCGGCATCTGCAGAGGCTGCATGATGGAGTGAATCTGCTGATGGATACACTGTCTGCTAATAAACAGAAACACAAATTCAAGCAGAACGTAGCGAGCAGACTTTGGCATCAAGGTCAGGGAAACCAGGATGATTTGCTGGGAGGATTCTTGAGCTTTGTTGGTTTCACCAGTTACATTATTTTCACAGCACAGTGGGATCTGGGTGCTTTAGCTGCAGAACAAGGTCTACAGGACCTCGGCGGCGGTCAGGCAGGGGTTAAGATTTCCAGGTCTGGAGTTTACCTCTGGCCTCCAGCTCTTTCAGGAAACCTCTGTGCATCCACCCACTGCCTTGAGTGCTGTGCAAGTTAGCAAAGGGCTGAGTCTCCACTCACACTTGCCATCTCCGGGGACCCGTCTCCTGCCTGGGGAGGAGAGGCTGGGGACCAGGAGCTTGTCGGGGTAAGTTAGAGTCACTTCAAATTTCCTGTTCAACAGTTTTCCGCCTCTGCCTGTAGACTCCAGCCAAGTGGGGTTTCCTGCCCTGGATGAAGGCAGCCAAAGTCCTTCCCAGAACAGCTTCCAGGAGGAAACCTTTGAGCACCAGCACTAGGGAGCAGATATTTTCTCACAAAAGGCCCGGGGACTGTGAAGTGGAGGCAAGAGCTCTGGGGAGGAAGCCTGGCGGCTTTGGAGAACCTTCCTCCTGGGCCTGAGTCACCCTCAGATCCTGCTGAGGTTATTCAGGAGAACCAGCCAGCACCGCTCCCCAAGTCAGCTGCCTTCTCTGGGGTCCCAGCGGGGCTGCCCATTAGCCAGAGGAGTCCTGGGCGGTCAGAGGTCATGGCTGACGCAACACACGCTTCATGTATTTATCTGAAAGCCTCCGAGCAGGCCAGAGGGAAATGCAGAGATTCTACAGGGAGCGGCTCACCTTCCTTGGCTTTCTTGTTTGTTCTCGAGCCCAGGGTGAATCTGACAAGCACCAGAGCCAGTGTTTTTATTTGAATTTTATAGATTTGTTCCATTTTTAAATGAAAACAAAACAAAACAAAAACCTGCCCTATTGAGATCTGAGACTGTCTTTGCAAGTGAAATCTCTCCCCCTGCAGAGGCTGAGTTTTCCTGTGGAATCTGATTCTTTGGTCATATTTGTGTTCCATTAACATTGTCTAATAGACAAAGACCCTGCCCCTGAGGGGTGAACAACAAGGGCTGGTGGAGGGAGCATGTAGCAGGCAGGGCCTTTCGCAAGCGATTTGTGTTACTTGGCAAACTCTCTCTGGGGTCAGTGGGTGACAGCCCCTGTCGGGGGCGGGGAGAGGGGGACTTTGGTGTGGGACTCTGTCTCTCAGATACTATCTCTTAATCAGAAGCCACAAGTGAGAGAAAGTCTGACCTTGAGGTCAGCAGTGACGGTCTCCCCTCGAGTTGCGCCCCCGTGTCTTCCTGCTCTGGTCTGAGGCCATCTCTGAGGCTACACAGCATCACGGCGATTTGTGCGCGTGTGTGGGACGCGGCTTATTGAAGGTGGGGACAATTGTGTGTGTGTCTGTGATGCTCCGTGTAGTTTCTTTCACTTTGGAAATGTCCCAGATGTGTTTGTTGAATGACTAGCTGAGATACCTTTTAAAGCTGTAAAATCACAAGGTGAGCAGAGAAGAGGGAAGTCAAGACCAGGGGAGAAGAGGAGGGTGGCAGAGCACCCCTGGCCTCTCACCTGGAAGAGGAGTTGGGGCAGAGGCAGAGGGAGTGGAGATCCCTGTGGGACAAGGACCTTCTGCCGGCACCTCCCTGATCCCTCCAACACTTTCATTTGCCCCAGCGAGGACCAAGCCCTGCGGGAACGGATGGACAGTCTTGTCTGTCCGCTGCTCACGGGTCTGTCTGAGATGCTACAGAGGAACTGGCTCTGCCTTAGCGGGCGCCTTCACCCCCCGCCCCCCACCGTGAGCAAGCCCGGCACGTGGCTGTGCCAGCGCGTGGTGATGCTGAATGAGGAATAGGCTCTGCACTGAGGCCCCGTGTCCTGGTTCCCTGGCGTCCCGGCAGGAGTTGCCCTGCTCTGGGCTTCACTGCCCTGAGCCCGTGGTCAGGTCCTGGCACAGCACGACCCTAAGCCTGTCCTTGTGCTGAGCCCCTAAGCACACCCTTCCCTGTGGGGCTCTCCAGACTGGACTGGCGGCAAGAGGGCAGGGGGGGGGTTCTCTGAGCAAAAGAGCAGAGGCTGTTCACATGTTTTCAGTTGTTCAGTTGCATCAAATATTCAGACTTGTGAGAACAACAGCAACTCTATTTAAAAACTCCAAGCGCGTGATGAATGAACGAAATGCTTCCAGCACTTCCCAGCCCCCAGCCCACCCTCCAGGAATATTCTAGGAGTTCCTCAGGCTCATGTAGGTCAGCCTCCAACTCCTATGGCCAGCTCTAGCACAAGTGCATCCGAGGCTGTGATAACTGGCATGTGACTTTCACAACAGGGAATTTCATAAGAGGTTTCATTGCACCCCACCCTCACCTCCCGAGAAAGAAGATATTCCACTTAGCAAGTCAGAGCTGGGGTGTTCACACAAAGTCATGACTTTTGTGTGTGTGGGTTGTGTGAACTTAGCCTTATGGGATTGTGCCTGTGAAATAAGTGTGTGTTTCCATGCAGGGAGTTGCTGCTCTTCCCAGAAAGCTTCATTGTTTCAGTAGAGAACAGATGTGACAACTATTTGAAGTTGCTCTTTCTCAAGTTATGTGTCCTCATTACAACCATTTACGGAATGCTTCGTATATGGCAGAACACACACACACAAACACACACACACACACACACTCTTCTTCAATGCCAGAGAATATATACATATTTTACATTACACTATCTAATACCTTCATTTAAAAAAATAAAAAAAAAACACCCAAAACCCAACAATAAAACAAGCCAGATATTATTACTTGTGCTTTACAGGTAAGAAAAGTGAGGTTCACAAATGTTTAAAATCACATTATGGTCTGTCTGATTCCAAGCTTGGGGCTCCTTCCGCCACACAGCAACTTCTCTGCTCTGACTAATTTCTGGGTCTACCCTGCCTGAAATCTGGCAGCCCTGTCAAGCCACAAAAGCCAACTGCACCCTCTATAAAGGTGCCTTCTGTCAGGAGGAGGGGGAGGGGAGCGGGGTGTCTGGGACACTAGCAGGTTCTGTTTGTTCCTCTAAGTAGCAGTGGTGGAGGGGCCCTTACTCAGTGATAATGCCTCCAGGTGTACACATAAGAGTCAAGATTTTTCCTGTTTATTATAATTCAACATAAAGTTGAATTAATTAATTAATTAATGCCAGAGGGGAGTTCTGCCTCCTGCGGCCAATGTATTCTAGCAAATCAACAAGCCAGTGAGCTTGGACTCTGCTGCATAGCAGTCTTTTAAGTGATACCGCTATGTTGGTGCTCTGGCCCTTTACAAAAATATTTTTACGTGAATCATATATAAAATGTCATGCACAATAATAAAATCCTATCAGGGAGGGGTGATGGATACAATGTGAAAGAACTTTCAACACTCATGAGCCACTCCCTGGGCACACCTCACCCCCCAGAGCTTCTGCTCTCAAGATGCTCACAACCCAGCCAAAGAGACTGAGCTTTCATAGTAAGCAGATGCTTGTGTTCCGATAGATCAGAAGTTGTAGGAACAGGCTGTCTTCCAGCTGGATGGTCAATAAACCCAAAGGAAGCAGAAGTTCTCACGGGCCACATCCTACCTTTCCTGTGTAGGTCATTGAGGTGGGAAGGGCCATACTTGATCAGTAATTGATAAACATTCACTTCCAAATCTTAAAGCTGTCAAAATGAATATTTATATCTGTATTTGATGATTTAGACCTGGAGTGATCCATCCATGCCATCGCAGGGTACTTTGCAATTGATGTGCAAGTATGTGCCTTAGTTTGCCTGCACTTTCTGCTCCGGTTAGAGTCACAGCCTCAGATAACACGGGCCTTATCATAGTTAACTTCAATCTGTAATGCTTTTTAAAATTTCCTGACTGAGGCAGTTATAAATTTTTCTTCTCTAGACTGTAGAGGTTGAGGGACCTGGAAGGAGACATCCCATGGGCTATTCAAATTTATAGATCTACTTCCTCCAAAAGTCAATTTTCCTTCCTTTATGTCAGACATAGCATGGCACAGAATCATACATCTGAAATTTTAATGTGAATATTTATTTCCAAGAGATCTTGCTAAAATACAAATTCAGTTTCAGTTGGTCTGGGTGGGGACTTAGACTTCAAGTTCCTACAAGCTTCCAGGCAACATCCATGCTGAGGTCTAAGGACCACATTTGCATAGAGAAGAGAATATTAATTTGGAATAATAATTTCTGTCTTTGAGTGCTAGCTCTGTCTCTTAGATCAGCTGGTTTCAAAGCTTGCCTTCATGGAATTTCCAGGGTGGTATTTTGATTTAAATAATCCCCAAGTAAAGGACCCTATGCAGTCTTTCAGAGTTCTAACAGATAAACCCACACTAGCAAGGCAGGAAATATAAGGACTCACTGAGGAGGGCAGAGAAAGGGATGAAGAACAACACTGACTTCTTAATGCCCACTACAAGGCTTTAATTCTTTCAAAGCGACGGGGTTTTGGATTTGAAAAGTATTGCCAAGAAACAGAGGCTGCTACTTTTTCTGAATGGCGATTTCAAGAGGAGACCTACATTTCTGAGATTTTGAGTTGCATAAGAAACTTGAATGAGGGAAGCAATAGCCGAGTTAGAGCTTTGGAATAAGCAAACACTTTCAAGAGGCTGTGGGCAGGGCGCTGCTGGAGACCAGCTTTCTGGCACCAGGGGGGAGTCTGGTTTGAAAACAACCATTTATTTCTCCTGCAAATAATTTGTATGCCCAATTTCAGCCAAGTTGGCAGGGATTCAGGACTTTGCCTACAATTACCAAACCTCACAGGGCTGGAGTTTGTGAGCAAGGATGGAGGGATAAACACGGCCGGCAAGGGCTGTAGAGACGCAGCGAGCTCGGGTTCAAAGGCGCAGGAGGAGGGAGGACAAGGAAAGGACACAGGTGATTAAGTGAAGGAGACGCTCCGGACCCCAGGGGCTCTGTGGGCGGCCCCTCCCCCATCACGGGTCCGCTTTGAGCAGTAAACAGGGTCACACAGACGCACAGAATCCGGCGGTTTCTCTTTAAGTCCCAAAGCCAAGTCGGGGGATGGAGAGAACTGGTGAAGGCGCCTCTTGCTGCTTTGAGGCCGGGCAGGGACAGGAGGAGAGTCTTACCTTGTGCAGGACGTGCTCATAGAAGTCGGGGCCAGCTCCCCCCTGATAGGAGTCGAGTCTCTGCAGGTCCATGCCCAGCTTGGAGGCCGCTGCTCCTTGCTCTCCAGCGCCTGCGTCAGCCGACCCGGCTCCCCTGGGCGCGGCGGGCGGGTGCGGAGCCCGCGGGCCGGGCGCCCGGGTTCAGCACTGGACAGCTCCCGCGCCCGGCCCGCAGGCAGCGCCCGCGGTTCAGCACCTGGGCCAGCGACCCGAGCTCTGCGCTCCAGGGGCTCAGCACCCCGGGCCCCCACAGCCCCCGACTCCAGAAGGCGGGAGGGACGCAGGATTCCCGGCCAGCCGCTGGCCCGTGCGCGTCTCACTGGCCACCGCGCGCTGAAGGCGCAGCGACCCGCCGCGTCTCAGGCGCCTCCGCCCGGAGCTCGCGGTTCCTGAGAAGGCGGCGTCCCGGGCGCGGGCGCCACCCGCTCTCCGCCCGCCCTTGCAAAGCCCTGGGGCGCTGGCGCCCAGCTATCTTGGCCTCGGAGTAATTTTTTCCTGCGTGCATGAGTTGGGCAGATGATGGGACCTTAGGGGCTCCTGAGGTCTCCGAATTATTATGTAAAATTCCTAAGACAGGGCTCAGAGTTTTATTTAACATTCTTTTTTTTTTTTTTAAAGAGTATGATAGCCTTTTTTTTTTTTTAAGATTTATTTATTTATTTATACAAGCACTGGTACAGTCAGAAGCGCGGGAGGGTGAGAGAATTCACCAGAGCCAGAGCGGGGAGCAGAGCAGGCAGAAGGACCGAAGGACACTGCTGAGGGGAGCAGCGGGCGGCAGGAGAGGTCTGCGCGCCATGTGGGACCCTCGCCTGGCGGCCGGGGATCGAACCACTGCGCTGCCAGGAAGGCCCTTAATTAACATTCTTTTGCGCTTATATGACCCCCAGAACTTAAACACAGGCTGTAGACTTCAAATCTTGGCTCTCAAAATGATGACTTGTGTAACATTGGGCAAGTTACTTGACTTCCCCTAGTTGTCCACAAATGGAGATACCAGTAGTATCTACTTTATGAGGTTGTTTTGAGGATTTAATGAATGAACTTCTAGAGAGCCTTGAACGGTGCCTTACATATATTAAGAGCCCAGGGATATTCATTGTAATGTCCTCTGGGTGTCCCTCCAGGGGATGGGAGTTCTATGTCCCCAAACATGTGGGGAATCCTGCTGCCAGGACCCCAATTTGCAGTTACATCACTGAAAATAGGGGTCTTGGGGTGATCCTCAGGATGAGCTGGTGTTCTGCAGCAGCTACATCAATAGGCACAAGTCCTAGCTCCCCCCTCTACCACCACTGGAGTTGATATCAGTATGGAGGGAAAGGTCTAGGGTTAAAAGGTTGCATAAATAAAATAAAATAAAACCCCTGGGTTTCCAGTCCTTTTAAGTTGGGTGGCCTTAGCCAAATCACTTATGTTCTCTGGGTGCTGATGTTTCCAATAAAATGGACAGAGCATTACTTGCTACCACATAGGGTTTTTGTGAAGAATAAATCAGACAATTATTTGAAAATATTTCTTTTCTTTTAAACCGTAAGTCAAATTTCATTTACAAGGCGCTGTTATAAATGATATCTACAGCTATTCAATGAGAAGTGGCCGATAACACAAAGCCAGGGAAACAGCACGCTGTGTGGATGAGACTCTCAGTAGGCCTTCAGTTGAGTTCTTAACCTGAGGTGAGTAGATTTTTAGGACAATTGTGAAACCTTGGACACATTACCAAAAGTTTTGCTTATGTGCTTTTTTTCTGGGGAGAAGTCCCATAGATTTTATTATATTCTCAAAGTTGTCTATTCAAGAAAGAGTTAGGGTCAGCTCTCATCCTGTCTTCTGTGTTTCCTCTCAGCCATGACTGTGGTAGGCAAGAAGGTTCCAGAAGTCAATGGCTGCTTTGCCCTGAGCTTTGCTTTCTTGGAAAGGTTCACCACTTCTCAGGATCCAGCACTGAGCTGTGAAGATTCATCACATTTGCTCTATGGTTATGAAGAACACACAATACAGGATCGGAACTGATCTGCAGTTGATGCAGGAAGACCTCTCTGTGAATGCAGTTTAAGCTGAGAGCTGGAGGAAGAGTGAAGTCAGGTGAGGAAGTGCTGGTGTAACTCCAGACAGCATGTGTACACACTTTATAGTGGCAAGGAGTCAAAAGAACACCAGCTGGTTAGAATCCAGAGAGGGAGGAGAGAGGCAAAACAGTAGAAAAGTCTAGGGAGGTAGATATGGACCAGATCACGTGGGGCATTTTAAGTAAAGTTTTTAACTTTATTCTATGAACAATGTGAAGCCATTGAAGGACTTTAAATAGAGAAGTGACATGGCTGGATTTGTGTTTTCAAGATACTACTCTGAATGCTTGTGGATGAAAAGCCAAGAATAAATGTGCTCATTTTTTCTTATTGATTTACAAAAGCTCTTTATATATTGAGGACATTGATTCTTTATGTCATAAATATTTCATGTGGGTGCATACACATTTCTTGGAGAATTGACTCCTTTAGCATTTTACAGATGGGAATGACGACTTCTAGTGCTTTACTTGTCAGAGTTAAAGCTAGATGTCCTTCATTTAGGACTAGAGCATCACGTCACCTGTGAAAAATTCCAAAAAACATTCACTCTCTAATCTCTTCTTCTGATGGCTAGCCTTCTGGAATTTTGGTAGCACTTTAAATTAACATGATAAATTTCAAAAATACCTTATTCTCACAGTAATTACATTTTTTTTTTATAGAGGCATGTTTTATTTATTTATTTATTTGTTTGTTTGTTTGTTTATACGTGCACTGGGTACAGTCAGAAGCGCAGGAGGGCGAGAGAATTCACCAGAGCCAGAGCGGGGAGCAGAGCAGGCAGAAGGACCGAGGTACACTGCTGAGGGGAGCAGCGGGCGGCAGGAGAGGTCTGCGCGCCATGTGGGACCCTCCTCCGGTGGCCGGGGAGCAGCCGGGGATCGAACCGCTGCGCTGCAGAGGTCGCCGGCAGCTTCGCAACCCAGCGCTCAACCGCTGCGCCACCGGGGAGGCCCAGTAATTACATTTTTTAAGGTTTATTTATTTATTCATACAAGAACTGGGTATAGGCCAGAGGTGTGGGGGGTGAGAGGATTCACCAGAGACAGAGTGGGGAACAGAACAGGCAGATTGACTGAAGTATACTGCTGAAGGGAGCAGCGGGCGAGACAGGAGAGGTCTGCTGTGCCATGTTGTTAGCTCCCTGCCCCGGGGATCGAACTTGTGCTGCAGTGGCTTCATAGGTACATCTTAACCCCTTGCACCACCAGGGAGGGCCAGTAATTACATTTTGGATTATAATCTCTCTGTTATTGGAGATCACGCAAATGACATTGATAAGCATAGCAAATCTTTGAACGATGTCATTTTATTAAACATTGTTTTGTTCCACGCCATTTCACTTAAAGCCACAATTTCCGAGAACTTACCTATGATGTTAAGTGAGGACTTGCTGAAGTCCTTTGCAGACTTAGCTCAGGGTGGTGATTCCTTTTATGGAGCTTCTGTTATAAATATTTTAAAAGTTCTATTATCTTATACTGTTCCCTTAGGATGAGGAGGTGAAGCGTTTGGACCAGAAGAGCTGTCCCTGAGGAGGCTGAGTGGCAGTTACACGGCAGATGTAACTTTGTTGTCAAAGTTAATTCCCTTGTCCTGCTGTCTGTCTGTGGTCCCAGCACCATCTGCTGGGAGAGGGTGTTAGATCCTGCCAGGGCTGTGGAGTCTATAGTAGTTTTCAGATTTTCTTTCAGCCCTTGAGGTCAGGCTCATCGAGGACTGAATTTCTACCCTGTTTCCTTTCTTCTTTCCTTACACTTTCATTTCTTACAACTCCAGAGATCAGTGCTGGGTTATGTGGACTCAGTTGCCCACTTCTCAGCAGAACACAAATGTGGGAAAGATTGCTAGTTACCCCCAACTCTCTGTTCTCTCCTTATTTTATAGTAATGGGAGTTTCGGCTGGGCGCAGGGCTGGGAAGGTGCAAACCACATTTCCCAGGCTCCCTTGCAGCTGGATGTGGAGACAGAAGCACGTTCTGGCCAAGGAGGGGAGTGAGCAGAGCCTCGGCCCACCTGGGGCCACAGCCTTAGAAGCAGGGGCAAGCCCTCCCCTCTCTTGCTCTCCTGCAGGGTGAGGTGGTGGTGGAAGCTGCAGCAACCTGAGGCCCATGGTGGAGCTGCCTTCGCAGCCCTGGGCTGCTTACACCCTGGGTGATGGAGGGCAGAGGGGTGCATTTTTATCTTGTGTGGGGAGGAGCTCCCTGGGCTTTAGGTACAGTAGCTGAGCCGGCATCGTGAACATGGGGGTAAAGAGCACGTGTTCTGTCAGTTGTCAAAAGGACAAAAGACCAGGAGGGATGGGAGAGACACAGGAGTCTGAATGAATGAGAAGGGTTGTGTGGAGGAGGGACAGGCTGCTGGAGACAGGGCCTTGGTGACAGCGAGAGGGGTGTGTGTGGGAGGGGCTGGGCGGGGCGGAGTCAGCAGAGAAGAAAGGACCAGGGAAAATGTGACCTTCAGGTTGATGGTTCAATGCAGGAAGTTTTTAATTCAGAGAGAATCTTCCTTCACACCTGATATTTTAGAAGTGGGAACAGATGCAAGGTCTGGTATCATCCACCTGCTCTAACATTCAGGGACAAGGGCGGGGCGGGGGTGGGGGGTGGGAAACAGGGCACTCAAGAAGTGGATGTGGGGCCTCCCCGGTGGCGCAGCGGTTGAGCGCTGGGTTGCGAAACTGCGCGCAGCCTCTGCGGCGCCGGTTCAATCCCCGGCTGCTCCCCGGCCACCGGAGGAGGGTCCCACATGGCGCGCAGACCTCTCCTGCCGCCTGCTGCTCCTCAGCAGTGTACTTCGTGTCCTTCTGCTTCTGCTCCTCTGCTCCCTGCTCTGGCTCTGGTGAATTCTCTCACCCTCCCGCGCTTCTGACTGTGCCCAGTGCATGTATAAACAAAACAAACAAACCAGCAAACAAATAAATAAAAAAAAAAAAAAAAAAAAAAAAAAAGAAGTGGATGTGAGGAGGGCAAGGCCGTCAGGTGAGTGTCAGCAGCCCGACCCCCAGCGCCACAGCTGAAGGGAGGTCAGCAGGCTGAGCCCGAGCGGGATCTGTTTCCAAGACCGGCTCTGAGGAGGAGGCAGTCACCTGGGTCCCGCGCTCTTCCCGTCTCCTGGAGGCCAGTGCGGGTGTCCGGGCTATTTCCTCTTGGCCTGTCAGCGCTGGCAGCACAGTCTGCCAGGGGAGCTAAGGCTGAGAGACCCGCCAAGCAGAGGTGGCCTGGAACATTCTCCTGAGTCTGGCCCCGTGTCTGTTACACATCCTGTCTCGCTCGACCTCGCTGCCAACCCTGAGTTTCCCCACAGCACGGGGCTGGACAGGGGGACACCCAGACTCCAGAGAGGGATCCCTGGGACAGGGGCAGTGGCCCGGAGGTGGCAGCTGTCCGGGATCGCAGCTTGGTCCTGCAAACATTATTCAGCTGGAGCTCCGTGTCCTTCACGCTGCTGGAGAGTCCTGGGAGCATGAGCACATTGCGAACATTCTAGGAATTTCCTCCCTGCTCTGGTCTGGCAGGGAAGCGAGCAGAGCCGTCTACACAGATCTGAAGTGGGAACAGGTTCCACCTGACCGTGAAGCAACTATTGGAACACGTGCCGCCTGCAGGTAAACCAGTCTCTGACCTCCCCGAAGACCAAGGATCCAGACAGAGAAGCTTTCACAATGGGCGCCGGCCCTTCACCTCCACAGCGAACTCTGGCGCTCACGAGGCTTCGAGAAAGTCCAGTCCCTGAGCCTCACACTCCTCACGTGGACAGTGGGAGCAGCAAAACCCACTTCCCTGGCACGCACCATCCTCAGGCACCACCCCAAATGCCAAGACACCCTGCAGTAGTAAAGTGTAAACAGTGAGGGACTTCCTGGAAACATCTAGAGAAAGACACGTTTGTATAGAGTGGGAATCTCCACTTGCAGGGTTGGCTGTGGACTCAGGGTGGGTAGGTGGGTGCTGACAGCAGCACCCCGAGGTAGCATGCTCTCTGTCCATGGGGTCCGGTAGAATCTGTAGTGAAGATTTAGAACCCAGGGAGGGGGTTGGAGACCCAGAACCCCAAAGGTCCTTCGGGAAGCACTTCCTGACCCTGCTCGGGGTAGCAGCCATTGGGGGCGGGAGCAAGACCCGGGGCAGTGGGGCCAAGGAGCACCGGGGTCTGGGAGGTCTCGAAGGAGCTGAGGGTCCTCTGCGGCTCTCCCTCAGGACCCCCGTGGTTCACTCTGCCCTTGGGGTGGAGAGGCCAGAAATCCAGTAGTCACGGGGCACCCCAGGGTGAGACAGCTCTGGTCCAGACCACCGTGGTGAAACGAATATCACAATAAAACGATTGTGAATTTTTTTTGTTTCCTGGAACATGGTGATTTTACACGATACCGTAGCCAATCAGTGTGCAACAGCATCCTGTGTGGAAAGGCAAGTGTGTACCTCAATTAAAAATGACTTTATTGCTAAAGGAATGCCAGCCATTGTTGAACCCTCAGGCGAGCCCTACTTTTTTTTTTTTGAAGATTTATTTATTTATGCATACAACAGCTGGGGTACAGGCCAGAGGTTCAGGGGGTGGGGGCGGAGTGAGAGGACTCACCAGAGACAGAGCAGGGAACAGAACAGGCAGATTGACGAAATATGCTGCTGAGGGGAGCAGCAGGGAGACAGGAGAGGTCTGCTGCGCCATGTGGGTAGCTCCCTGGCAGTGGCTTGAACTCGCGCTGCAGAGGGTGTGGACGGCTTCACAGACTGTGGCTTAACCCCTTGCGCCACCAGGGAGGCCTGAGCCCTACTTTTTTTTCAGGTGAGGGCGGGTCCAATAAAAGACACAAGTCTGCAAAGGGAACTAAAAGGGAGCGCAGCAAATTGAGGGACGCCTCAATTCGCTTCTAACTTACCAGGCAGGACACGCCATCTCTCTTCTGAGTCTCATTCTCACACTGCGCGTGGGGCGGGATGAGAAAGACACGATGACCCTGGCGTGGGGTCCCGCGGGGCTCAGGCTGGCCGTGGCCTTGGAGACAGACGTGTTCCTGGCCACCATCTGTAGAGGACCCTGGCGCCCGCGCCTCCACTCCCACCCCCGCCAATCCAGAAGCCCTGAGGTTCTGCCATCACAGTGTGTTTTGAACCCCTGCTCTGCACGGGGAGCTGGCCTGCAAAGGGACCCTTGCAGGGACGGGGTGGAGGGTGACGGGTCTGCAGTCCTGCTCACCCCTCGAGCACAATCGTCAGCCAGTCTCTTCCTGGCCTCCCTCAGCACCCAGTGCGGTGCCTGGGCCTCTGGAGAAATGATGATTAAATAATCACAAAGATGCAATGAGCAGAGTAAGTCGGCTAGAGAGGCCATGAAGGGAATTTTAAGAGGCCATCAATCACCCAGGCAAAATTTATTAAATATCTTTCCCCCATCTTTATGCAATGCGAATTTTTTTTTCTTTCTGTGAAATAGAAGCATGCTATTATTTTGGTGGGGGGGTGGGGAGTGCAAGGACAAGGCACAGGGGAGGAGCCCAGCCTCCTGGAGTGTTGAGGGCCTGGCCTAGACCCAGAACTCACTTGGGCTGTGGAGAGAATTCTGGGCATTTCTGTTTATCCCAAAGTGCTGGTTTGGTTTTCCCTCTTCCCCCAGAGCCGCTCCCAGCCCCGGGAGACACACTCATCCATCAGCCTCGCTCCCCACAGGCTGCCCTGAGCCAGGCCCACAGGACACACTTTACCAGCCTTTTAATCTGGTGAGTGTCTTAGGAAGAAGAAGATAAGAAAGACACCCTCCCCTCCAGCCACTCCTGTTTCTTAGAAAAACAACTCTCAGTGCAAAAAAAAGGAGTGTATTTGGGGATCATTGTCTTGGACTCTTGTGGCCGAAGGACACTAAGGTACCAGTTGGTCCAAGCAAAATGGTCCTGCTGAACAGGGGCCAACGGGTGGGATCTCAGCTTCTGGAAAGGAACATCCACCAGCAGGAACAGGCAAGGGCTGTCTTCAGAAGGTTAGCGGCAGAGTAAAGGGCTTCTGTTCCTTTTATTTTCTCAATCTTCTGGAAATTATGAAAGTTCTGTCGTGAATAAACATGACTTTTAAATCAGGAAACATAGTGTTTTTTTTTTTTTTTTTTTTTGTGGGACCCTCTCTCGGCAGCTGGGGAATGAACCGGAGTTGCAGAGGCTACAGGCAACCTGGCAGCCCAGCGCTCAGCCGCTGCGCCAGGAGGGGAGGCCCTCAGGAGACATGTTTTTACCAAAAAAAAAAAAAAAAAAAAAAAAAGCTGCAGGCATTCTCTTTCTCATGCTGGCTGTGGAGGCAGCAGGTCTCCGTCCATTGTTATTCCTTGTCATGTATTTGCAGGGTGCATGTCATCTAGATAAAATATTGAATACTCAAATTTTTTTGGGGTTGCAGAAACTCTTGTTTACATAAAATTTAATCTGGACGATGCTGTCACTGAGTCAGGGTTGCCCTGGGGCTGGCCAAGGGCTGTGAGATCTTCTGATTTCCTGCTTCTGGGGTGAGGGAGGGGGACCGGCCAGGCCTGGGGCTGGACGCTAATCCTTCTAACTTCTTGCCCTGCTTTTTCCTCATTCACTGCCTCTTTCATTCAACTTCCTTCCTTAAACCCCAGCGGGGTTGGAAGCCTGAGGGCTAACACTAGTGCTGTTTTCTCTTAATGTGATTTCCCATATTCCCTTATTTTCCCTGATTGTCCTTAAAGATGGACCTTTGTTCTGGCAGATGGCAGGAGAGGCTGGGCCCTGGAGGTGGTGGAGGTGAGGAGAGAGGCCCTGGGGAGGCTGCAGGCTCAGCCCGGAGGCCTGGCAGCCCTTGGCCAAGGGGGATTACGTGGGATTCCCGCTGCTACTTGGTCAGACGGGACTTGACCTTCCAGGAGACCGACAGCTTCCACAGGAGATTTCTCTGACGCTGAGTCCCGGGAGGGCTGGAACCTGGACAGGGCAGCTGAGGACTCTTGGCATGGCTGACCAGGAAGAAGGAAATGGTTTCTGATTCTCAGGGGACAAGTCCTGTGGAGAGAGCTATTCTGGGCTCTGGCTCTGGGAGGGAGTATCTGAATTCCAGAATAGCTCAGCCCAGGACAGCTGGCACGAGTGGACACAGTCTCGAGAGAACAGGGAAGCCTGGACTTCCCAGGCTGACTTGGCAAATTGTGTGCATTTCTTTTGGTTTTTGCTTGTTCATTCTTTTTTTTTTTTTTTTTTTTTAAAGATTTATTTATTTATACAGGCACTGGGTACAGTCAGAAGCACGGGAGGGTGAGAGAATTCACCAGAGCCAGAGCGGGGAGCAGAGCAGGCAGAAGGACTGAAGTACACTGCTGAGGGGAGCAGCGGGAGCGGCAGGAGAGGGCTGCGTAACATGTGGGACCCTCTCTGGGGGCCAGGGACAGGACAGAACCGGCGCAGAGGCTGCGGGCAGCTTCTCAGCCCAGCACTCAACCGCTGTGCCACCAGGGGAGGCCCTGCTTGTTCATTCTTTCAACGATATTGTCTGGAGCATCATTACAGCCACTGGGTGTTGACGGTGCAATGGTGAGCAAAGATGCAGTCCTTCCTGCCTTCTGGAGTCAAAATTAATCAATAAATGTCCAATTGCAACTGGATTGGAGACATCCACCAGGAGCCGCGGTGGATAGGGATGTGGTGACTGTGGAAGTATTCTTAGCCATTGCTTTGTCATTTTGTGTGTAATTTTCATCCTAGAATTTTAGGTTTTACTGTCCCTAGAAAGACTGCATTCCAGAGAAGGTTTGGAACCCCACCACACTTTGGTCTTATCTCAGACGGCTAGCCACAGCGGAGCTGAGCAATTCAGGCCACTGATGGGGTCAAACTAGCCATAAAATAGAGCTGCATCTCGATGTGACCAATCGGCTCAAAAACTGAAACTGTGCACCCACCGCTGTTAGGAAATGCACCTGTGTAACCAATGAATGGTTGGCAACATGATTTAATTTTTAGAAATCTGCTTGTAACCCTATATAAGATCCCTGTTCCCTTTGTTCAGGGCATTGGATACCTGCTGCTACGTTGGGAGGTGCCGTGAACACGGACTCGAGTCTGTAATAAACTCCCTTTTGTGATTGCATTGGCTCTGCCTTCCGGTTCTTGGAGGCTACGCTCCCCGAGTCTGCTGACCTTGGGCACAACAGTGACATCTCACCCAGCGTTGTCCCTGCCTGGTCCAGGCCGCATCACCTGCACCTGGAAGGTTCCCAGCTTCCACCCCCTTGGTTGCTTTTACTCCTAGCTGCCTGCGTGATCCTTTGGAAACTCTGCTGTGTCCTTCTCCGGTGGTTCTCTGCATCACTGCAAACTCAAACCAGCTGTTGTGCAATCTTTCCCAGGTAGACTGGAGAATTCTGTGTTTGCGGTTGGCGACTGGGGGATTGTCATGTTCCTTGATTCCTCAAGTTCCTTGGAGGTCATTGCTGGTTTTGCATATGAGAGGGGTCGCCTCCTGCAGTCTTTACCGGTTGCCTTCAGGTGGAGAAATTTTTCACTGGTCCTGCTCACACCTGGAACTTTCTCCTACCTTGGATGGACTCGCCTGCCAGGCGCTCTTGCTCCCTCCTGTGGCAGGATTCCAGAGCTCGCCTGCTCTCCATCTTGGAGCTCACCAGGCCGGTTCCTGGATGCGTCTCTATTGCTTTCCTGAAGGTGGCGCCACAGCTCAAGTTTGTGGTTTCCACCTAGCCACAGAGCCTGACCTGTTTGCACTCCGCATTCGGGGCATTGCCCCCTCTGCAGTTGCAGGGATCCTTAGGCTTCCCAGTGGCTCATGGGCAGTTTTCCTGCTGGATTCTAGAGTGCAGCCAGCAGGAATCATACCCTTCAATGCCCTCTGATGTCCTTATCTGCCTCTTTCCCAGTCTCCTCCCTCACCCACCCTTCTACAGAGAGGTCCCATCTCGAGTCAGGCCCTCATTTACCACTCTCCCTTTTCTCCCTGGTGAAGTTCTTCTTACCCTCCCCAGTGCATCCAAACTCATATATTTTTTAAAAATTAATTAATTAATTTGTTTGTTTATTTTTTGCTTTAATGGAGTTCTGGAATCTTTCTTGGAAGACTGGACTCTACAAAGGCCCTCTGGTACATGAGCGTCCCAGGTTTCTGCTGACAGCAGCTGAGACGGGCTGGGGCTGGCTCACAGCCCCCTGCTAGTTCCACAGCCCCTACCTATTACCTATAGCTATTACCCTTGAGAGTTGGGGAACCCTTCTGGGTCTGAATTGCTGAATCCCACCACTTCCACAGAAGTATTTTTGTTTGGAACGAAGGCTGAGTTTTACTTGTTAAAGGGAAGGTGAAAAGACAGGATGTAGTATGCCACGATGTGCTCCAGCTCACTTCTTTTTCAGGACTGAGTAATATTCCTTTGCATGGTGCACTTCCATGTGTTTACCCATTCGTCTGTTGCTGTTGAAGGACAACTTGGTTATTTCCAAGTCTTGACAACTATGAATGAAGACTATAACAACTCCCTATAAACACTCAAGATCTTTTGAATAGAGGTGATCCTGTCAGCACCTACCTATATAATTTTAAATTGTGGTAGCTATAGATAGCAGCACCTACCACATTTTAAGCTACGTTTGATGGAATTTTAGAGTAGAAAGATTCAGGATGGAAGTTCTCACAAGAACAAACACCAGAGGTGGGGTAGGGGATGATTAAGGAATCTTAACTAAAGCTGGCTCTGGAAGGTTCCAGGAATCTGAGGCGGGGTCAGAAAAGGTTATCAGCCAGAGGCCAGGCAGAGAGGATTACGGATCTTAGAAGACCAACCCAATGTGACCCAAGGCTAATGCTTCCACAATAATTCCATCAAAGAACTTTACAAACAACACCCTTGCCCTGGCAGAAGGCAGAGCGTTTAACTCTTTGAAGACTGCCCGCCTGCGTCTATGCAGCTGTCTCTCTTTCCGTTCCTCAATAAACAGGTAAGTAGGAACATCTGCTGAATTCTTTCTCAGAGGGACCCAACAACCCCACCCACCGAACCCCCTCACCTGAGCCCCCGCACATTCAGTGGCGTTCAGTATCTTCATATTGTTGTGTCACCATCAGCATCATTCTCTGTGGTTTTGTTATAGGGCAGCCCCGATACAAAATGGGGTGCCTGACTGTGGGTCCTCACCCGCGCGCTGAAAAGGACTTTTCAATGCTCTACTGCAGGCACACACGAAAGGTTAATAAAAGGTTTATTTGCAAGGGAAGGGCAAATGAGGAAATGTACAGCTCAGGGAGAAAAATGGGAGACAAAGTTTTAAATGCGTCCTACCCGATCCGCCGATCTGGAAACCCAAATGGCGCTCTGAGAGCTGGCTGCGAGCCAGGAGCCGTGAAGCCAGGAGCGAGCGATAGCCAGCCACCCCAAGACCCACGTGTTTGGTTTTTATACCAACCCTGGCTGCTTAACTCCACCCTCAGGTCCCAGCCACCTTCCCTTTGGTGGTGACGGGATTTGTCTCTCCCAATATCCTGATGTCTGTGGTCTGGAGTGGGGGTGGCGTCCACGAAGCCTGTATGGGATTAGCTCAGGACATCCTCTCCCCCTAACAGTTTTAACTGCTTTTTTAAGAAGGACTCACACAATAAGGAGAATCTTACCTTCATTAGCTCTTCTGATTAGCATCCTCTTTAGAGAAGTGTCCATTCAAATCTCTGGCCCATTTGAAAATGTTATAGGACAGGGAGAGGGGCAGCCCAAACCCCGCAAACCTGCCTATTCTACATGGGTTCTGCCATCCGCCGCATCAACACAAAACATAGGAGACTTTAATGGGAAGGAACTTTAATAAAACTAGGAAACAATACAGGTAAGTCAAAGAGTCTAGTTTCTAAATGAAGCATCCAGAGTTACCCGTCCCCCTCGTGGGTAAAAGTCCATCCAAATGGGATTGGCCCAGAGCAAGGCCCCAAAGCCTGCTACAAGTCTAAAGCATCTTCCAGTGGGGACCCACAGAAAAGGGTCACAAACAACTGGACAAGCCCGGAAGGAAAAGAGCAAATCAACATCAAGATAAAAGCTGCCATTGTCACCTCCCCAAGGGTCTCACCCACATCTGTGTCACCCCGTCCACGACCAAAAGACAAGCGCAGTTTCTTCACGTGTCTCTAGGCTCCACGCGCCTCCTCCAGGTCTCCTGGCTCCATCCTGCTTCCTTCCTCAGTCTCCTCTGCAGCTTCTCCTCTTCCTGCTCAGCTCCACCTCCCTTGGGTGGGGCAGGGAACCTCCCCCTTTCCTGGGGACCACCCTGTTACAAAAATACCGAGGTTCTTGCTTTTTCGTTGGTGATCTGCGCCAGTTTTGATACATTCCATTCCAGATGCCCAGGTGTTGTAGAGCAACCCCGATACAAAGCGGGGTGCCTGACTGTGGGTCCTCACCCGCGCGCTTAAAAGGACTTATCAATGCTCTACTGCAGGCACACGCGAAAGGTTAATAAAAGGTTTATTTACAAGGGAAGGGGAAATGAGGAAATGTACAGCTCTGGGAGAAAAGTGGGAGACAAAGTTTTAAATGAGTCCTACCCGATCCGCCAATCAGGAATCCCAAAATGGCGCTCTCAGAGTTCGCTGTCAGCCAGGAGTGGTGAAGCCAGGAGGCGAGCAATCGCGAGCCAGAGAGCCCCTAAGGCCCACGTGTTTGGTTTTTATATCCAACCTGGCTGCCCAACTCCACCCTCAGGTCCCAGCCACCCTCCCTTTGGTGGTGATGGGATTTGTCTTTCCCAGAGTCTTGATGGCTTTAGTCTGGAGTGGGGGTGGAGTCCACAAAGCCTGTATGGGATTAACTCAGGACATCATTTCCCCCTAACAATTTTAGAATCAATTAGCTAGTTAATGAATCTATCTGATTATCAGCTGGTTTATTAATTATAGTTAATTTTTGTGTATGGAGTGAGTACAAGTTGTAGTGGGAGTAATATGAGGGTGAGGCTGGAGGTGCGGAGGTGAAAGAATTCGCCAGAGACAGTAAAGAACAGAAAAGGCAGATTTATTGAAACACCTGCTAGGAAAAGCAGCGGGCGAGCCGGGAGAGGTCTGTGCGCGAAGGATTTGAGGATCTTTTATACTCTATTTGTTAAGATAAACATTTTATGAACCTTTTGTGTGCGCCTGCAGTAGAGTATTGATAAGTCCTTTCAAGCGCGCGGGTGAGGACCCACAACCAGGCAACCCACTTTGTATTGTGAGCTTCCTAACTCGGGGCACCAGTTTGCAGCAGTCACCTGCTGGACGTGTGGTCCCGGGCTCTGGTCTTTGACACAGAAACATGTTCTGGCCTCTGCTTCTGTGTTCCTGGAGCGGGGCTGGTTTTTCTGGTCCTGGCTGGGGATTTTATGGCCTTGTCCCCGGCCGCCTTATCCATCCCCTTATCCATTCGAGGCCTCCTGACCTGCCTGCTGGGCCAGGAGATGGGGCTTCGTTTTTGACCTGATTCAATTGATTTTTCCCCACGGTATAGTCTGTGTTGCAACACTTTTTCTCTTTTCCCATCTAGCTGCCTTGGGACTTGGTTGTGTTACAGGCCAGGGAGAGGGATACCTTAGAAGCCCCAAATCTGCCTGCTCTAAATAGGTTCTGCCATCCGCCGCATCAACACAAAACATGTAAGACTTTATTTATTTCTTTTTTTTTAAAGATTTACTTATTTATACAAGAACTGGGGTACAGGCCGGATCTGCGGGAGAGTGAGAGGATTCATCAGAGACAGAGCGGGGAACAGAACTGGTAGACTGACGAAATACACCGCTAGGGGAGCAGCGGGCAAGACAGGAGAGGTCTGCCGCGCCATGTGGGACCCTCGCCGGCCAGCTGGGATTGAACCGGTGCTGCAGAGGCTGTGGTCAGCTTCACTGGGCGCTGCTCAACCGCCTGTGCCACCAGGGAGGCCCATATAATTCTTTAATAGGAAGGAACTTTAATATGATTAGGAAACAATACAGGAAAGGCAAAGAATATAGTTTCTAAATGAAGCACCCACAGTTTCCCATGCCCTCGTGGGTAAAAGTCCACCCAAACGGGATTAGCCCAGAGCAAGGCCTGAAAGCAAGGCCCAAAAGTACCTTCCAGAGGGGACCCACAGAAAAGGATCAGAAACAAACAGTCTGGGAGGAAAAGAGCAAAATGAAAATCAAGATAAAAGCTGCCACTGTCACCTCCCCGCGGGTCTCTCCCCCACGTCTGCGTCACCCAGCCCAGGACAAGAAGCAAGCGCCTTTCTTGACATGTCTCTCTGCTCCCTGGGCCTCCTCCAGGTCTCCTCCTGGCTCCATCCTGCTCCCTCCTTCCCCAGGCTCCTCTCCAGCTTCTCCTCCCTGCTCAGCTCCCCCCTCCTCTGGGTGGGGCAGGGACCCTAGAAGTTCCCCTTTCCTGGGCACCACCCTGTGATAGTTGGACTCATTGACCATGAGGGGTGAGTCTACGGGGCTCCCCTTCCAGTTCCTTGTATCCCTCCGTCTCACCTTGCCAGTAGATTCAGGAGTCAATGGGCACAACACTCTCAAACTTGCAACCTTTCAACCGAAGACCACAAAAATGCTCACCTCTTGGGCCTCCCCGGTGGCGCAGCGGTTGAGCGTTGGGTTGCGAAGCTGCCCGCGGCCTCTGCGGCGCCGGTTCGATCCCCGGCTGCTCCCCGGCCACCGGAGGAGGGTCCCACATGGCGCGCAGACCTCTCCTGCCGCCCGCTGCTCCCCGCAGTGTCCTTTGGTCCTTCTGCCTGCTCTGCTCCCCGCTCTGGCTCTGGTGAATTCTCTCACCCTCCCGCACTTCTGACTGTACCCAGTGCATGTGTAAACAAAAACAAAACAAACAAATAAATAAATAAATAAAAATGCCTCTATAAAAAAAAAAAATTAAAAAAAAATTAAAAAAAAAATGCTCACCTGTTGCAGCTGCCTCTCAACCACTGCCTACACTCCAAAGATTCTCTGGGCCACGCACGCCCTTCCTCATAGGCACACATGGGCTTGCACCGAAACTGCTGTGGCCATGGGAATTGAAACTGCAGGCCTGATTTGGAAGGAGTTGTGCAATGTCAGCCAGCGCCTAACCACCCCTCGCTGGGTCTTCACATTCCCGTCAGAAGCCGGGCTCACGCCGCCATTGCTCATCGGGCTTGACCGTGTGCGCTCTGGCTCACCAGCCGGAGAACGGGGATCTGCCGCAGACCTGGCAGTTGGTGGAGGAGGAGAGTAAACCAGTTAACAGAAGGCCAAACCCTCTTAGAAGGGGCACCCCGGGCCTCCCTGGTGGCGCAGGGGTTAAGTGGCACCACTATCAAGCGATTGGCAGCCACTGCAGGGAGCTACCCCCATGGCGCAGCAGACCTCTCCTGTCTCCCCGCTGCTCCCCTCAGCAGTGGATCTCAGTCAGTCTGCCTGTTCTGCTCCCCGCTCTGCCCCTGGTGAATCCTTTAACCACCCTGTACCTCTGGCCTGTATCCCAGCTCTTATATGCATAAATAAATAAATCTTTAAAAAAAGAGAAGGTGCACCCCTTAACAGGTCCCTGGGAGCCCCTCGGTCATGACATCACCTTGATACTGGGCTTGCCAGAGCAGGTGCTCTGCAAAGGCGGCTGGACTGCCCTGGGCCTGCTGGGGGCAAGTCTGTGTTACCCTTTTACTCCACAAATCAAGGCGCAAACTCTTGGTAACTTGGCAAGCAAGTGGGCTCTAGCAAGACGCGGTAAATTGGTCTGTTTTCAGACCATCATAAATCAGAGACATCTGCAGGGGAGGAGGAGGGAGAGGGAGCAGAGGGAGGGAGGGAGGCGCACAGGGGCTGAGGTGACGGTGCACGGGTGCCTTGGAGAAGGAAATTCTATGGGGACTATACCTGGGGCGCGGGGCGGGGGGGAGCAAATATTGTTTAAAAATGAACAATGACGTAAAAAATAAAAACATTTAAAATAAAAAAAAAATAAAGAGCCTGTGTTGACAGACTCCACTCCTTTGACCTCCAAGTGAGTTATTGGGTGAGTCACAAAACCAGAAAGAGAACAGGTCGACCAATTTGTGGGACTGAAAATAGATATTTTAGAATATTTTCTGTAAATGACCCCAAATCAGATTTCAGGTGGAGAAACAGCTTTAAAACAAACACCCAGGACAGACCAAATCCTCGCCATCCGGGTGGCCGCGGCGCCGGGCGTGCCTGTCCTGTCCCGGGCTGGAGGTGAGCTGGGGCCCCGGCGAGCAAGCGGGGTACCCAGCAGAGACGGCCCCGCCCCCGGCTCCACCCCCCCTTCCCCGGCCCCGCGGGGGCCCGAGCCCCGACAGGCCCCTCCCCCCGCCGGCCGCCCCGATGGCGCCGCGCGGAGCAGCCGCCCCTCCAGGGCGCGCGGGGCCCAGGACAGCGCCCGAGGGGCCCTTGGGGCCCTGGAGGAACCCTGACCGGCCACGGGCTTGAAGGCCTGAGCCCCATCCAGCGCCGGGACCCCTCGCGTACCCCACCCAGCCTGGGGCTTGGCTTCCCCCGGGGCGCCCCGGTGCCCCCGCCCGCCGCGCAGGCTCCGGCCTCGCCGGGATGCGCCGACCGCGCTCGACCCGCCGCTGCGCAGTGCGGCCAGCAGGGGGCGCCCGAGCCCGCCCCTCGCCAGGACGGGTGCCCCAGGGGCGCGGTCTGGGGGAGCAGGACCGCGCCGGGTGGCATTGCCTTTGCTAATGCACCCCGCCCCGCAGTCAGCTGAGCATCATTTTGTTCTCTGGCCACGCAGCTCGCTGCACATTTGCATGGCGACTCTGCGGGCTTGGACTTTGACCCCTCTCTTTCTCTTGGATCTCTTGGGCCGCTCCCCAAATGTCCTGCCAAGGGAGAGGCTATGCCAGGCCCTGGGGGTCCCCCCCACCCCCCTGACCTGATGCTTGTGCCCTTGGCTCCAAGTCCCTGTTTGCCTCGTGGTACGTTTGGAAAGTGTGAACATTCCAGAAGTCACAGAGAAATAAAAGCATGGCCTGTGGTGCCCCTAAGCATGGCCTGTGGCACCGCTGCTGGGAACAGCTGAGGGGAGGAGCTCAGGAGCCAGGGAGAGGGCGGTGCCTGGCTCTCTGCTGTGTGGACCCTCAGCCCTGTGGGTCTGTGGTGGGTTCATGAGCCTCATGAGCCGCCTCCTGTGAGTCAGACGTGGAACGGGGCCAGGGAAGCTCAGAGTTGGGGGGTGCAGGAGCGTCCCCAGAGGAAGGAAGCACAACTCACTGACCGAGGGGGCTCCTCAGATATGAAACCAATGGAGAACCCCCTCCTGGGAGTCCGGGCCTCCTGGTATCCTCTCCACTGCAGTATACACGCGGCGGCTGCCCCGTCTCTCCCCACAAGACACACACCCCACATCACACACCCCCCACATCACACACACACCTTGATCCACACAGTTCATATCACATATATCTCACACCAGACACATACCTCACTCCACACACCCCTCACACAGTCCTCACACCACACCACACCGTGCTTTATCTGCCTCAGATCACACCACACACACTAACTTGTGCCATGCCATGAGCACATGTGTCCTATGGCCCACCATAACCACACACACCACAGACACAATGCCTTCCGTGACCCCCCCAAACACACCCACTTCGGACACTTTTGACCACAGACCCTTCTGACCACATTGCAGTTACAGACACAGCTCACACCCCATCAACACGAACACATCTCAAACACGCACCTCCCAACACTTCCACATATGCATGTCCCCCTTAGAATAAAGCACTTCCTAAATCACCCTAGTACCTCTCATCACCCCGAAATCCAGAATGCACACACAGCCCACCTACTCGGACACCCCTACCCTGCACCACACACAAGTCACCGCCCCCCCCATTCGACACCACTCCTAGGGCTGTTGAGAGACCAGGAGGGGGCCATCTGACCTCCAGCAAGCAGGGGGGCCTTCCAGGAGGCTGGAAGAAAACCCCAGAGTAAGGGGAACGGCACAGATCCCAAGGGGTGTGGGGTCAGGATATGGAGGGGTGGCCAGGGTGGAGGCTGAGGGGCGAGGCCTACCTAAACTCAGGTTCCTCTGCGTCAGAAGCTGCGGGTGCCTGTTCAATGTAGATTCCGGGTCCCACAGAATCTGCATTTTGGGCTGACCTCCCCCAGGAGGTTTTCATGGGCCTAAAACGAGCACTTGCCCTGACTGGTTTCAGTTGCGATGGCCTGCCGACCAGGGGCTTAGACTTGGGGAGACCATGAGCCACTGAAGATATGAGTGTGGGTGAACAGGGCGAGGCTTCTGGAGGGTGAACTTAGCAGAGGTATTTGGGCAAAACTGGAGAATTTGGGGGAGATGGAGGCAAGACGTAACTAGGAAGAGCTGAACTGGGGTAGGAGAGGGGTGGCTGGGTGACCCCACTGAGGTCAGCACCCCTATAAATCCATCTGAAGGCCTTGGCAGCCAGTTTGTTGGGGGCTTGGTTACTAGGCCTCTGCCCAGCCCTGCCCTGCAGCACCAAGCCCAGCCACTCCCTGCTCTGGGCAGCCCGGGGCTGGCCCTCCGGCTTGGACCCCATATCTGGGTGTTCCCTCGCAGGTGCTCTTCTGCTCCTCTGAAGCTCTGTCCATCTGGGACCCTGACTTCCTCACTGTGAGTGTGACCCCATGGCAAGCCCAGTTTCTGGAGTTCCCCTCTCTCTTCCCAGCCACCTGGCATGGTGTCCGGCCCTGGGTGTGGCCTCTCAGGCCCTGTGTCCTGCTCCATCCCAGAGCTGGTCTGTGAAACGCCCCCACAGCCTAAGGCGCTCCATCTGCTCTTCCCTGTCCTGGATGCTAGGAGGCTGCAGTGGGGCTGGAGGGAGCCCAGTGCCTGCTGCCTGCCACAGTTGGGGGGAAGTGCCCCCTCTCCAAGGCTCTTCCGGAGTCCCGGGTCCCCGAGCCCGCCCCTTGGACCTGACGAACAAGTTGCTACATGAAGCTGGGGAGGAGGGAGGACTTTTCTGCCCGGTGAGTCGAGGGCCATTGAGTAGAGAAAGCCTGAGAACCCCTCCTCAATCTGCGCAGCCCCTCTGGGCTGTGTCCAGGGGCAGCCGGGGGGGCTAGAAACTGAACCTGAACCCTTGGCCTGCCAGCGCCCAAGTCCCGGTGACACACTGAGTTGGGACTGTGCATAGACTTTGCAGCTGTCCCTTTGCCTTTCTGGATTCTTCTTGCCCTGGGAGGTGGGGGTGAGTCTTCTGAGTCACGGTATTTCCTTGCTGGCTAGCTTCTAGTTTGTTCAGCCAATGGGCACCCCAGAAGGAGATGGGGGAGCAGGAGGAGAGCACTGGAGAGGGGTCCAGCTAACTGCCTTGGCTCCTCCCAGGAGGGCCAGCCTAGGTGGCTCCTTCCTCCACCCGAGGTCCAGCCCCTGGCAGCAGCCCCCTCCACACAGCCTGCTTTGCCCCTGGCTCTGGGGCCTGTCCCTCCTCTCACCTTTTCAGCCTGGGGTGGGATGGAGGCCCTGGAACTACCCAGGGACCTGCTCCATCCCTCCCACTATCCTACCCCCCCCCCCCCGCCCACTCCCTGAATGACCCCACAGGACCGTCCACCTGTTCCTGCTGGGGCCCTGGCAGAGCCACACCAGGGCCCGGAGCCCAGCCCAGCGCCGCGGTGCCGGCCGGTGCTTACTGTGAAGCCGATGCTCACGGTGGCCGAGAAGGAGCCCGGGATGAACTTGCCCTGGTCGAACTGCACCAGCAGAGACGTCTTCCCCACGCCGCTGTCGCCCACCAGGATGGTCTGAAAGGGAGCGACAGAGACAGGTGAGGGCTGTGGTGTGGCTTCTGCTTCCAGGTGGGTGTCCCGGGGCCGCAGGGGCGGGTCCTTCTAAACACGCCTGAGGACACGGGGTGACGGGGTGGAGGCGCTGTTGGTGGGGGTGACTCGGTGCAGCCATCCTGGAAAGCGTCCGGACCCAGCTTCAAAAATGAAATGTGGAGCCCGCCTGCCACCCAGCAGCCTGGGGTCCCCCCTCACGACCTTCCTGCTCGTCTCCTTCAGTTGGCGTCCCACCTGCATCCTGGCCTGCCAGGTCTCCCACCTCTCCCACGCCCTTCCTCTCATTGGCGTTGAATCAAATCCCTGAACATTCATTTCCTTTCGGCGTCTGCCTCTGGGAAGACTCGCCGAGCACTGTGAGTCTGAAAACAGTCTGAATGGTAATAATAACAATAATAACAGTAACCACTGCAACCCCCTCCAAAGCACGGGTGTCTGCATGTTAGCCTTGGGAAGAGTCTGCACTCGGGCCCAGAATTCCAAGAGAAGCAGGCTTGGAAGAGGTCACTTCCGTGCTGGGGGGATGAAGGGCGAGAATTAGCTGGAAGTTCAGGTGCTTATTTGAAAGAGAATTAGAAGCAACAGGGAAGAAACACACATGTGCCACAGGTTGGCACCCACCAGGCCCTCGATGAATGAGTGAATGAATGAATGAGCGGGTACAGGCCTTTGTTTCAAGGTGGACAGTAGGCACTTTCCAAAGGCAGGTGTCTGAGGTCTTCCGGAAGGCTTAGGAGGTGCTGCCTTAACTTTGGAGGCGCTGCATTTAACAAAACGTACAGACATGAAAATGTAAAAGCACAGACACTGACAGGACCTCCTTGGATCAGGCCCAGGACACCCCTCTCCCCTCCCCCACCCCGCACATTTGTCTGTGACCACAGCACTGGCTTTGGGTGGGGGGCGAGGTTGTCCACGCCCCCTATGCCTCTTCTTCTTCTTCTTTTTTTAATCAAAAACAGGTTTATTGTACCATTATGGACTCAGCAGATCTATATCCCTATATTTCAGCTGGTGCTGGGTGGGTTAACATTGTAACCGCTAGAGGACAGTATGGCATGAGTTGCAGTCCAAGAAATGTAGCCGGTTGCTTATCACAGGACCCTGGGCTGCTTTGCTCAGGTGCCTGGCTCAGTACAGTGTCAGAGTTCTCTAGAGGATACATGAGGCATCGTTTTCCTCTTCTTGAACCAAATTCTACTCCATTGTTTTCATTTCCTCCTGCCTTCAGGGGCTCCATTTATCTGCTGTATGCAGTGGCTTTGATGATTTACATCTCAAAAGCTACTTCAACTTCCTCAGGCTTGAACAAGTGCTTGCTCAAGAGAGAATATTCCAGAAGGTGAGGGGTCCCGCCATTCCTGTCAACCTTGTTCATTTTAGAGGGTCAAACAGATTCTAATTCTTTCTTCTTTTATCCTTTTCCTTCCTAGGGGTTCCCATCTCTTCTCTCTTCCTACTGATACCGGAATTGTCAGGCCTAGTCTCCCAGCCAGGAACGGATCCCAGGCTGCAGGCCAGAGCTGAGCCCCAGCCGCTAGACCCCCACGGGTTGGTGTCTCACGAAGCCGCAGCAGGAACTTCGCAGACGCTCAGGCCAGCAAGCGAGAAGAGGCAGGTTTGTTCAGAGAAAGAAAAAGTTTATTGAGGAGAAAAAGAGCAGAAATAAAGTGGGACTCCCAGGCCAGGGAACCAGGCCTGGGAGGGGCAAGGAAGCCCAAGTGGAGTCGTGTCTCAGGGAATATAGACCTTTTTTCCCTCATTATTCTAAAGCTCCACCAGTCTCTCTGTGGTTGGTTAGTTCTCGGCTGTCTCACTTAATTTGCTCCTGAGTGGGGATCTTCACATTCCTTATCCAACAGCTTTCTCTTTCCCCATTTGTTGCATCTTTATCTTTATGGCCCAGTCCTCTGGATGGGCTTCCCTGCATTGAAGTTAAACAGCTGCCCTTCTAATGTGTCCATAAATTAAACCACTCTCCATTTCTCCAATCTCCGCCTCCCTTTACCACCTGAAGGAAACCAGGACCAGCGTTAACAATGTTGTCCTTGGTCCTGAGATGTTTGTTTTTCCTAGTGGACTTGGTTACATTCCCTTGGTTGTCCTTATCTCTGAAGCCTCCCTAAACTCTTCAGAGGTCCCCTCCTGCACTGTCCCTACAACTGCCTAATTTCTAGCTTGCCCTGTGTCTCATTCCCCCCTCTATAGTGGAGCACCTAACTGCTGTTAGGACAAAGGACGTCGATCTGATCAATGCGTGCTTCCTGCTGAAAGTGGGCGACGTGGGGAGATATCGGGGCTCCACAACAGGGCGACACTCTAAGGACCTCGAAAGAAGGACAGTGGAGGCTTCATAATTTGATGGTCTCCAGGCGAGAGATGACCTCGAAGGCATTGAGGATGTAGAGCCCAAGCAAGAGGAAAATGGAAAAAAAAAAAAAAACAAAAGTTAAGAGTGAGGAGGTTTAAGAGTAAGGAGGTCACAAACTCCTTTAACTTTAGCCATTGGCAGGTCTAGGGTTCTGCGATTTTATATTCCCACTGAGACTAGGGATTTTAAGGAGCAGTGTTGGGCTAGTGCCCCCAACACCTGGAGGTGCTGTAGCCAAAATGACAGAATTAGTGAGACCTAGGACTTCAGCACCATTTTATGTTTAGTAGCAGCAGCTAGGAGAGCCAATAGTGACTGTGGAGGCTGCTAGTTTGGAATTTAATTACAATTTTTTCCATCCTAATAGAGGAAGTTAGGAAAACAAAACTAAAAATGTATTAACAAGTAGCCTTGTAGCAAGCAAGGTAGCAGTGCTGTAAAGTGTCCTGGCTCAGGCTGGCCATCTGTACTAGTGAGGGGGACAATTGACCAGTAGGTCGGTCAAAAGAATTGGAGTAAGGCAGAGTAAGTGGCCCCTTATTTACCCAAAAAGGTGATTTTTATGTCTGCCACTTTTAGGGTCACCTGAGGCTTGTCCATATAAACAGTAAACAGGGGAGTCTCTCTCACCTCTGGGCTTCTTCAGAGAAGATCTTCTCCTGCACCGGGTTCTTCATAGTCAGAGGCAGCTGACGGTCAAGATTGTCCTCCCATCCTGGCCTATGGTTTGGGCTGGCCCCTCCCTCTCTGGAGAGTGGGACAGTCCCTCTTTTTAGTGCCCTGTGCGATGGCAATGAAGGCAAGGCCCGGGACAGCTTCTTGCAGCTGAGGTGTCCTGGTTGCAGGCAGTGGAAGCAAGCTGGCAGCCCATTAAGAGGTTGAGGTCCCAAATGCCCTAGGGCTCATGGGGCTTTGGGTGAGTCTGAGGTAGCAGGGTACTAACAATGGCAACTGCCATTTACTGGCCCTTCTCTTCCCTTCCTGCCTTTCTTTTTAGTCTAGTTAGTCCCCTCCATATTACTACAGGCCTTGAAGGCCCTGTTTAAAAGTATTAAAAGGATTTTAGGCCCTTGACTTAGTCTCTGGAGTTTGCACCTGATGTCAGAGCAAGACTGACTAATGAAGGAGACCGAGACCATTAAATCATTTGTCCTTTTTAGGGTCTGGATTAGTATACCTTTTTATAACCTCAGTAAATTTAGCCTGAAATGACTGGCTTATTAGGTTTTAAGAAGTCTTATTTATGTGTTTTAGAATAATTTTATTTGTGTACATTTATGTTGAAAGGTGAAACAATCCTATGAGAATACTTTCTATGAGGTATTATTATACCCAGATTGACTCAGTTTGTTTTCACAACAAGAAACAATTTTATATATCAAAATAACTAAAGCCTGGTGCCACACAGGTGCACAACTGACATTTAAGTTAGCCAAAATATTTCTGGCAAGTCACTTGAGAACACAAAATTTTCTGTCAAAAATCCCTCACTCAGACCTTTACACTTTCCTTTGCCTTTTTTTCCCCTTTCTTATAAAACACAAACACACCTTACTTTACTTTTATCCAGAATTATCACACCTTAGTTTCCAATCTCTGTATTGTAAGATACCATAATAGCTGTTACATTATCATTTTTTAGACTACACAACTTACACAGACACATTTTTTAATTTTTTTTTGAGATGACATTAAACTTTAGTTTCCTTACAATAAGGAGCAAAATGTAAACCTGAAAGTTTAGTAAATGGTTAACAAATTTTTATTACTAAATTTAGCAAAAACCTTAGTTTGGCTTTAGTTTTTTTTTTTTCTTAGAACTGGAATTTTAAGTCAACTGCAGAGTTGCCACTGTAACAATTTTATATACCAAGTTTTTCTTAGGCAAGCACTAGATAGATTGGCAAAAGCAAGAAAAAAATTAGACACTTAATACCCTAAATATTTTTCAGTAACTTGTCCATATGGCTTTAGATGTTACCTTGAATTCTGTAAAGAAATATAGTCATTTACTGGGGGAATATATTGTTTATTCCAAGGGGAAAAGACAAGTAGATTAGTCTTCCTGGAACAAGATCTTATCAAGAGATAGAAGCCTAGAAGTAAGTTTTGTTTGTTTGCATAGGCCAGGTTAATTATTATTCCCTTTGTACAGCATGAGTAAACACATTTAAACAACATAAAGTATTAATACCCAACATTAAAACCTTAAGGCATGTATGCTTTTTAAACCATTAAATTTTGAATTAGTTTTTCTTTTCCACAATTTAGGATTTTTTTTTGTAGGCGCCATTTATAATTAATCCTCCAGAGGCAAAAAGCAAGAACAAAGAGATCTCTTGATTTCCATTTAAAATTTTTGGCCATGTGCATTAATTTAAAAAAATAGTTATTTTTACCAATATTTGCAAAGACACTGAGAAATTACAGTTTAGTAAACTCCCCTTCTTTAGTAACAATTTTTTTGTTTGACACATTCATTTAACCAAGTTTTTAATATCCTTTTTATATCAAGCAGGTTTTTAATGACATAGAAGTTAGAATTCTTACATAGAACAAGTACCCAATTTTAACCATTACTCCAAACCTAGGTTCCAACAAAGACCACAACAATTTCAAAGTTAAGCAGTTTGTATTAACTTTCTTAGACAAGAAAAACATTTTGAGTTTGTATTTTTAAGTATTATCAATTGGCTTTACATTGTTTTAGTTTTGTCACACTGAGACCAAGCACATTTTTAAGACAAAAGACATTTTTTTCTTCCCAGAACCATGTATGGGGAGGACAGGAGAAGAGGAAGAATAAGATCTTCCTTTACAGTTTGCCTGTTTTCAGACTCTTATCAGAAATTAATTAGTCTTAATAAGAAACTAAACTTTTACAAGTCCAATAAGCAGTTTAGTAGTTGTCACTTAACAAAAAAAAAAAAATTCACCTTTTATAGCTCGTTAGCAAGTCCAAAGTAACTCAGCAGTTTTTACCTTTAACAATCTAGACTTTAAAATCAGAAAAACACAGGGAAATAGAACTTTTTTCCTAGCATGAACCAAAACAGTTTTTCAAGGTGGACAAAGGGAGAGTCTAGTTCCCCCACAACTGGAAGGCAGTAGAGACATACCAATGATCTCAACACTGGAAAAAATAATCCAGGCAGGGCCTCCCTGGTGGCGCAACGGTTGAGCGCTGGGTTGCGAAGCTGCCCGCGGCCTCTGCGGCGCTGGTTCGATCCCCGGTTGCTCCCCGGCCACCGGAGGAGGGTCCCACATGGCGTGCAGACCTCTCCTGCCGCCCGCTGCTCCCCTCAGCAGTGTCCTTCGGTCCTTCTGCCTGCTCTGCTCCCCGCTCTGGCTCTGGTGAATTCTCTCACCCTCCCGCGCTTCTGACTGTACCCAGTGCATGTATAAACAAACAAACAAACAAATAAATAAATAAAACGTGCCTCTATTAAAAAAAAAAAATAAATAAATAATAAATAAATAAATAAAACCTCAAAAAAAAAAAAAATCCAGGCAGCTGCTTATTGAGAGCAAAGGCAGTCTTTTTTACCAGCCAGCTGTAGTGGACCCCTTTAGTTATTCGTCCCCAGCATTTTGTCTTTTTGTCTTGACCATGGCCAAGGAGGGTTAGCTGGAGAAGATGCCATTTATGGCCAAATTGGGCTAGTTTTTAAGAATGTGGCTTAAGGGCATGTCCCATGGAATTGAGATAGAGCATTTTATGGTCTCTGTAGCAATAAAAGAAAAGTACCCACAATAGCAGGGTAGAGACAAAGCAGGGGCATTCCTGCAGTAAAGTCAGAGGTTGTCCCATCCAACCAGGACCATATATCATGGTCTCTTGACTGGCTCTTAACTCTAGGATGCAGGAGAAATGTCGAGACTTGGGTCTCAGTGACTTACTAAGAGAAGCAACAGGTGAGATAGGAGCCAATTACTCCTGAAAATTCGTCTCAACTCTAGGATGCAGGAGAGACGCGTGCCCCTTTGCAAGGCTGACGAGGAAGCTCCCATACACAACAAGAAGGCAGGTGTAAAGGCAGCACCAGCTTCTTTCTACCAGAGGCGTCCCTCTATCAAAACTTGGAGCTCTAACTGCGAGTGATTAACAGTCTCCTCGCATAAGGTCTACTGGACTTAATCACTCCCTTACCAGCGTGACCGATGCTAACTTATCTGTCTCCCACTAAACAGACAAGTGAGGGGTACCGGATTTTGTGGGATCCTACTGGCATCCCCTATCCAGTCCCTGTGCAAAGGGCACCTATTCCAAGCTTCTAGCGAGCTTAAGCCATTCTCCTCATCTGATGAAAGAGACCCTGAAAACACCTAAACAGTAGAGACTTAACACAAGCCACAGACCGAGTCCTGAGACCTAACTTTTAATGATGTCCATTTGCCAGACAACAAAACTGATTTTTTTTCCTTAAGTCATAGCCCTTGAAGTGGCAGTAGCCCAGAACCTGGTATTTACTTGTCTTGAACTCCCTTTTGAAAAACTGCCATGAGACAAATTTATAATACCAAAGGTATAATTAATTAGCTGGACCTAGGATTTGAAGCAAACCTGTACATACATTCCTGTCATAATGTGAAACTCAGCCTCTCCTGCCTGTGCCAACCAGCAGGATTAAAGCAGACACCAGGGAAAAGGCTCCCAGGGGTGCACCAAGATTTTTATAAGACCATTTTGTACCTTATGTTTGTAAGTTGCCTTGATAGAAGCTGAAAGAAGTGCGTCCTATAGGGGAGGGATTTTTTTTTTTTTTCCTGTTAGGCTTCCGTGACTCTCGCTTAGGTGCCGACCTAGCAGAACGCCTTGTCTGAGCCATCGGATCTCCTGGGTGTCCAGGGTTCCAAGGGTCACAGCTTGGTCGTTCTGAGCACCCTCGGAGTCCACGGATGATAGAGAAAAGTAGGAATCAGTGACAAGAGAGTCCCGACATTCCCACTCAGCAAGTGGGGTTCAGGAAGCCTTGCCAGCTGAGAAACCTGTCACCCGAGACTTTAAGAATGGCGGCCTCACACTAGTCGCTTTTACCGGGCTGACGGGTGCCCATTAATTTTTTTGCAATCAAATAAAGGACAGAGAAAAGGTTTGTGAAATGTCTACTGCCTGTCTGAAGTAAAATCAGTTGCATTGCAAGAGAAGGAAGAATAGGGAGGGGAGAGAGAGAGATAGCAAGAGAGAGAGAGAGAGCGAGCAAGGAAAGACATGGAGCCATCCAAATAATCCTAACAGGGATCTGAGACCAGGATGGGGTTCTGTGTCGGATCCTGTGTGGTGTTTAGTGAGGAATGACTTTCCCAACTGTCACATTGGGACCATTCATCCTCTACTGGGTCTCGGCAGCTCCCCCTCTGCTGAGGCAAGGGAGGATGGCCTGAGCTGCTGGGAGATCAGCCCCTTATGCGCAGCTCCTGGACAGCCTCTACATGACGAATGTGCCTAGCTCTTCGGAGACCGGAGTCCCTCATACGACGACACCAGACTTTTATTCTTTGACTGGCAGGTGGGCTAGTCCCCTTACCTGGTCTGGTCACCAGTTTATCCTTTCACAGGAGTCTTTAAGACAGTCGCCCTTTGGCATTTACTGACTGTCCTGTGCCCTTTTTATGGCCTCTTTGATGGCTCCGAGAGAAAGAAAATGTTTAGCAAGAGAAGTTTAGGACAAGCTGAAGATAGAAACAATTTGTGCCTCTCGGCTGACTTACTTTAAATCTTGTGAGATCCTGGACGAACCCCCAAAATGATACCAGAATTGTCAGGCCTAGTCTCCCAGCCAGGAACGGATCCCAGGCTGCAGGCCAGCGCTGAGCCCCAGCCGCTAGACCCCCACGGGTTGGTGTCTCACGAAGCAGCAGCAGGAACTTCGCAGACGCTCAGGCAAGCAAGCGAGAAGAGGCAGGTTTGTTCAGAGAAAGAAAAAGTTTATTGGGGAGAAAAAGAGCAGAAATAAAGTGGGACTCCCAGGCCAGGAAGTCAGGCCTGGGAGGGGCAAGGAAGCCCAAGTGGAGTCGTGTCTCAGGGAATATAGACCTTTTTTCCCTCATTATTCTAAAGCTCCACCAGTCTCTCTGTGGTTGGTTAGTTCTCGGCTGTCTCACTTAATTTGCTCCTGAGTGGGGATCTTCACATTCCTTATCCAACAGCTTTCTCTTTCCCCATTTGTTGCATCTTTATCTTTCTGGCCCAGTCCTCTGGATGGGCTTCCCTGCATTGAAGTTAAACAGCTGCCCTTCTAATGTGTCCATACATTAAGCCACTCTCCATTTCTCCAATCTCCGCCTCCCTTTACCACCTGAAGGAAACCAGGACCAGCGTTAACAATGTTGTCCTTGGTCCTGAGATGTTTGTTTTTCCTAGTGGACTTGGTTACATTCCCTTGGTTGTCCTTATCTCTGAAGCCTCCCTAAACTCTTCAGAGGTCCCCTCCTGCACTGTCCCTAAAACTGCCTAATTTCTAGCTTGCCCTGTGTCTCACTACGAAAACTTTTCCATCTTCTTGGGACATTTTCTGGTGCTGTGGGGACTGGGTCTGGAGTGACAGGACTCAGCTTTTAGGGTCCAGGTCCCTCCTGCCTCTGGGCGGGGGCGGAGCCATGCCCTCAAACTAGCCTTAGGGCAGTGAGTGCTGAGTCCACACAGTTTCCTGGCCTGACCAGACCTCAGATCCTTTTGCGACCCGTTCACAAAAGCTACTGAATTTCCCCCTAAATCTGGAACTTTTCTTAGACCTGACCCAACCTGATCTGTGCTCCTCCCTGAAATGGAGGGCCCAGGGCCAAATGCCTGCGAGCCTCTGTGGGCTGTGTTCTCCCCAGGCTCCCCACCGAGCCGTGGCCCTGTCTGGGGGCGCAGCCAGGGGCTGTGGCTAGTAGGGTGTGGGTGGAGCTGGGAAGTGAAGGCTGGGTGGCCTCAGCAGGAGGCCCATGCCAGTGGAACTCAGCAGGGTGTGGAGCTTGCAGGAGGGAAAATAGGGAAGCAGCTGTGGTTGGGGGCCCAGGTCAGGGTGGCTGTCCCTGGGTTGCCACATTTTGGTTTGGAACTTCTGAGAACCCCGGGTGCAAACTGGGCTTCCGGGTGGTAAGAAGGTGCTTGTCAGGATAGCAGAATCAGAAGCGTTTGGTTGGGTCGTTTCTAGCCTGATTTAGGACATTAGGAGAGTTTGGGAACATTCTTGCTCGCCACCAAGGGGGTTTAGAACAAGGGGACTATTTGTCGTTAGTCCCGCCTCCATCCTGTGAAACTGCAGGCAGGGGCCTTGGGTCTGGACCATGGGGAGGGGCCGGGAGGCAGCAGTTTCTTGCTTCGTTAACTCAGTTTCCAGCTCAGGACCCTGCACTCTTTCATGGACTGCAAGGCGGGGGAGGAGGGAGGGTTGGCATGGGGGGCAGGGGCTTCTTTACAAAGGGCTGTAGGACCCTCTGCCTACTGGCTTTTTTTTTCCTTCAAGGTTTATTTTTATTTATACAAGGGCTGCCCTCAGCCTCTTCAGTGCCGGTTTGATCCCTGGCTGCTCCCCGGCCACCGGAGGAGGGTCCCACATGGCGCGCAGAAACCTCCTGCCACCCGCTGCTCCCCTCAGTAGTGTACTTCGGTCCTTCTGCCTGCTCTGCTCCTCGCTCTGGCTCTGGTGAATTCTCTCACCCTCCCGCGCTTCTGACTGTACCCAGTGCTTGTACAAATAAATAAATAAACCTTTTATTTAGAGAAAAAAAAATAGTTCATTTGTTTTTTCCTTTTCCATCAATTATATATTTTTTGAGATTTATTTATTTATGCGTACAAGAACTGGGGTACAGGCCAGCAGTGCGGGGGGTGAGAGGATTTACCAGAGACAGAGTGGGGAGCAGAACAGGTGGATCTACTGAAATACACTGCTGAGGGGAGCAGCGGGGAGACAGGAGAGGTCTGCTGTGCCATGTGGGTAGCTGTCTGGCCAGCTGGTGATCGAACTTGTGCAGAGGCTGCGGACAGCTTCATAGTGTTGTGCTTAACCCCTTGCGCCACCAGGGAAGCCCCTTTTTCCATCAATTATTTATGGAGTATCTACTATGTGCCAAGTGAAGTTTTAGCCACTGAGGTTGAAGCCTTCAAGAACCTTCTAGCCCAGAAGATAACTGCCCTTTGCCTCCCTGGTGATGCCTGCAGGGCAGGGGCGGGGGCCCTTGTGGGCACCTCCTCTCCCTTCCGTCACAGAGCGGGACCTAGCAGCCCCATGCAGAAGTCAGTGGCCAAGCCGGGTTGAGAGCCCAGTAGGTCTGTGGAGACCCAGGTCCCCCAAGAGCCTGGCTCTCCTGCACTCCCCACCCCCAGGCCCTTGCTTAGAGGAGCCGTCTGGCCACCACACACGGCCACTTGGTTAATTCTCTGGTCTTGATTCAAAGGGGTGTCCTGGAGAGACCCCCAATGCTGAGAGTCAGGCCATAGGCAGAAATGTGAGCAGCTCAGAGCCACTTAATCCCCACAACCCACAAAATAGCTGTCCCCTCGTTTTTCAGGGCTGCCCGATCCTGCTTAATTTCCTTGGTCATTTTCCCCAGAATCCTTGGTATTCCTGGCCCTGTTTGCTGAGGCCCGAGGACTTGTGGGGCAGCGGGAGCTGCAGAGCTCACCAAGCTCTTACCGTGGACACTTGATTTGACTAGGGATGGGGCTGTGGAAAGGAAGGGACCTCGCTGGCCACATCATGGAAAATCCCAGGCTGGCGGAGCTGGGCTTTTCCATCCAACGACCTCCTGCCTGCTGTTCCTTTCTGCTGCGGGAGTGGGGGGCTGTCTCTCCCGGGCTCCCTCCTCAGGACTGACTCTCCTGGGCTCCCTGCTCAGGACCTTACCTGGTACGTATGGCACAGCGAAAGTGGCTTAGGAGCAAAATAGGAGACCCATTTTTTGACCCCTCTGTTCTACCCAGGGGCTTGCTGGGACCTTCCCGGGGGCGGGGGTTTGGGGGGACGCCAGAGAAAGGCCCAAGGCCAGGTGAGAGGGGAGTGGCCAGAGCTAAGCCGGTGTGCTGGTGTCTCCTCTTGCTGGTGTCTCCTCTAGTCTTTATTTGAACAGTTATTATGAGGTGGGAGGTGAGGAGCCATGGTTTCTTCAGGAAGAAGCCCCTGATGGAATCGATGTTTCTGGAGGATTCTGGCTGGTGGCTATGGCCTCGGCCTCTCTCTGATGGGCTGGGACAGGCCAATAAGAGTTTCCAGCATGTTCTAGGGACAGGTGTCTCTTGCTCACGGAGCCAGGTGTCCCGGCTGGCATCGCCACAACTTTGAACCTCTTTCTTTGTGGCCTGGGTTTAGAGATCCCCTCAGCCTCTTCATTTCAGTGTCGGGTGGAATCTCCCCCTCAGCAGTTTGACTTTGGCCCCCAGCCACCCTCGTGAGAGTTGACCTCCTGACCCAGATGCCCAAGAATCTGGCTGCACCTCAACGTCCAGGTGTAGAGCCCTGGATAGTGGCTCTCCAAGGCCTCTCCACAGTCTCCCCACCAGGGGAGAGAGACTGAATAGAGTTGGCCAGGCCCAGGGAGTTGTGTTTGCAAATTTCCACAAAGGAGTGTAGAGTTCTCTTTTCAGAAATTGGAGAGGCTCCAGACTGGCAGCTGTTTCGCAGAAGCTCATCAAGTCTCGCTGCGAGTCTGGGCATCTCGAGCTGTTTGAAATTTTGCCCATTCCACCTCCTTCCTCTTTTAGTCTTATTCACGATGGGAGGTGGCTGAAGGAGGAAGCGCGAGAGTGATAGTGAGCCAGCGAGAGCAGAGGGCTGGGGCATGAGGTCGCCCGCTCTGTAGTTTGCTCTTGATGACAGGCTGACCCAGGGCACCCGTGGGCAGAAGATGCACCTGCTGTGGCTCGTCCCCCTCCTTTTTGGGATCTCAGGTGAGCAGGGGCCTGGGTCTGAATTGGAGGGAAAAAACTTGTTGGGCAAGAGGAGGTGGAAAGGGAGGGACCCAACCAGGTGTCCTGCTGAGAAGCCCACCCCATTTCTAAGAGGGTCCTCCAAAGAGTGAGCCCCTGAGCTTCACCCAGTCCACCCCTCACCTGTGTTTCGGCGCCCCCCAGGGCCAAGGCAGCCATGTGCAGTAATGAGCCCAGTGCAAGGGCAGCTCCCGAATGCCCAGGGGCTGGTAATTCAAAATGGGCAGGCAGACAGGGCCCCTGGGCAAGCAGGCAGGGCCCCTGGGCAGGCAGGCAGGGCCCCTGGGCAGGCAGGCAGGGCCCCTGGGCAGGCAGACAGGGCCCCTGGGCAGGCAGACAGGGCCCCTGGGAAGGCAGGCAGGTCCCCCAGGGAAGGCAGTCAGGGCCCCTGGGCAGGCGGGCAGGCCCCCGGGAAGGCAGGCGCAGTGGACCCGAAGCCCAGGAGAGCTGGCCCACCTCCTCCTGTCCCGTTGTCCTCAGTGTGTGTTGTGAAAAGGGGAGACTTTGGGAAAAGGGTGGCGGAAGGGGAGCAGGGAGTTTGCCAGACATAGAGGGAGAGGTAATTCAAGGCATTTCGGAAAGGAAAGTAGAAGTTGCTGAGGGATGGGAAAAATCAAAGGCGGGACGCTTGCTCCAGACACAGGGACAGGAGCGGGGAGATGTGGGCAGAGACAGCTGAAGTCGCCTTGAAGCTGATGGTCCCATTCTGGTAAAAAAATAAGGGGATTTCCTGGACTTTGGGGTATTGGAGAGTTGGGTTTGGCTCAGTGTTTGGGTTTCTTCTCTCTCTAGTGTCCCTCCCTCCTGATCTCACCTGCTTTCTTGACTTTAAAAACCATCTCTAGACAGCTGACTCCCGATTTTGTATCCTGGCTTGGACATTCCCCTGCACTCCAGAATTTTCGATTCATTCTACTTGGGTACACAGATCGACATTTTCTTTTCTTTTTTTAAAAAAGATTTATTTATTTATGCATATAAGAACTGGGGTATACGCCAGAGGTACGGGGGGCAAGAGGGTTCACCAGTGAAAGAGTGGGGAGCAGATGTATTGAAATACACTGCTGAGGGGAGCAGCGGGGAGACAGGAGAGGTCTCCTGCGCCATGTGGGTCACCTCCCTGGCTGGGGATCAAACTTGTGCTGCAGAGGCTGTGGATAGCTTCATAGAGCTGTGTGTAACCCCTTACGCCACCAGAGCAGCCCCAGATTGACATTTTCAATGGAACCTGATCATTTCTTCCCCCTCCAAATTTTTCTTCCCCATTTTGTGTTTGGTAACTCCATCTTTTTCTGTGCTCAGGCAAAACCTGGGGGCAGCCATCTCTTCTCTCATACCCTTTCATAATCCTTTGAAAATAAAAGGCAGATCCCATCTCTCCACTCATCAGAAACCTCCAGTGACCTCTCATCCTACTCCGAGTAGAAATTTAAAGTCTGTCAAGGTTACCAGGTGCTCATCCTCTGGACCTCCCGCCACCCCAGATCTCTGCCCCCCTTAACTCAACCCACTCCAGCTGCACTGGACCCTTAAATATCCTGGAAACATACACCTGCCTCAAGGCCTTTGCACTTGCTGCTCTCTCTGCCCTGAATGCTCTTTCCCAGACAGCCACAGGCTCCAGTCCCTCCTTGGTGTTTTTGCGTATCACTGAGGCCTTTCATTGGTGACCCTGATTAGAACAGCAAGTCCCATGCATTGTTTTTCTCCATTGTCCGTCTCCTTCCCTTCCCCGCTTTGACAGAATGTAAGCTTCTGCAGAGAAGGGACTTTTGCAACTGCCAACACACCCAGGTCCAGATGAGACAGTATTAGCTAAATGAGTGGCTGTGTCCAACGGAGAGGGGATAAGGTGATTCTCTAACCCACGCTCTGGGAGAGCCCCACACTGTCTACTTTCATAGAACTGGACAATCGAGACTTAGCAGACACTTGAGAGGGCATACACTGGCGCCGGTGCTTTGGACAACAGTTAGACGCTCTTCAACACAATCAGCGTGGTCACTACTGGCCCAGCAGTTCCACTCCTAGGCATACGCCCAAGGAAAACTGCAAGTTCATGTAAGATCTTGTACTGAAATGTTCCCCTTTGATGTTTGCAATGGTCATGATTTTCTCAGCCCACGTTATTCACTATAGCTAAAAAGTAGAGACCCCTAAATGTGGAGAAGTCAAATGTGGCATATCCATGCCATGGAATATTACCCAGCCATAAAATGGGATGAACCTTGAGGACACTGTGCAAAGGGAGAGAATCCAGACACAGAAGGTCATGGGTTGTATGGTTCAGGAGATGTGAGTCCATAGAAATAGAAAGAAGTTTGCTGTTTGCAAGGGCCAGGGAGGACAGGGTAAGGAGAGTGACGGTGATGGGTGTGGGGTGTCTTTTCAGGGTTATGAAAATGTTCTGGAATGAGCTAGTAGTGATGTTTGCATGGTTTTTGAATGTACTGAATACCGCTGAGTTGTGCACTTTAAAAGGGTGAATTGTAATGGAATGTGGATGACGTCTCAAGAGGAAAATTGAGAAGCTGAGAGAACAGGGAGCAGAAGAGTTCCGAGGTAGCATTTGGCAGGTGGGTGACGTGCAGGCTCTGGAAAGGGGTATTTGCAGCCACCCAAAACCCTTGATGGTCTGTGACTCTTTAACATGGTCTGACTCGATCCAGCGGCCACAGAAATGGAAGCTACTGCTAAGGCGTGGTATGTGCTGCGAGGGAAGCCGAGCTTGGTCCAGTGAGACTTGAGGGCATCGGGAGCACTTAAGAGAGGGCAGTGAGTGGAGCACTCTGAGGGAGGAGGCACCTGGCTGGGCCCCCAAGCTGAGAGACTGTGAGATTGGGAATGGCTTTCCGGGCCCGGGAGCCACGCGTCCAGACTCAGATGTGGAAAGGAGCTTGGCTGAAGTGCGTCTGGGGAAGAGAAAGGCTGTGTGGCTTCCCTCCGGCTGGGAGGATGGTGTCCTCTTTTTGGGGAAAAGGTTTTAGGGAAGGAAAGTGACTAGTCCAGGACCACAAGGCTGGAGAAAGCAGAGCTGAGGGTGGGGGTGTGGGGGTGTGGGGGGTGGTGGTTCCATCCAACCTCTCACTGCCCAAGGCCACCAGTTGACATTTGACTGATTTCCTTTTACTCTTTCTCCCCTCCCCCCATGAATATTTTACAAGGTAGTGAAGAGCATCCTGTGCATGAGATTTTCTCTCTTCCCTTGGTCTGAAGACCTCCCACGTGGTGAAACACATTTCTGAGTGTGATGACACTCCCGCTGTCTGCACTACATTTCATCGTGTGCTAGTGCCCCGCTCGGGCAGACTTCACCGTGCTTTCTCTGTGCTTGTGAATATGGACGCTTGTGTGGCGAGTCTCTGTGCACGCATTTTCATTAACCTCTCAGATTGTTGCCCGAGGACCCCAGCTTAGAAATACAATCACTGGAGCAGAGGGCACGGCTGCTGGGCACCTGTCGTGCTGTCACCCTTCCTGTAACGGGTGAGGCGGGCACGATCCCACCGCCCTTCTCACTGCGCCCTTCCCCGCATCCTGTCAGCGCGACGTCAGCTACAAAAACTGGTTGGCTCGATATGTGACCATCACATCACTGCCAACCGACTTTACTGGCTAAATTATTTGGATTTAGCACTGAATTTTGTTGTCCACTTGGCTTGGCCTCCCCAATTTTCCTAATGGGGTCAGAGCAAGAGAAAGGATGTTCATTTGTTTTTGCATCATGTGTGTTTTAAATATATTGTCTGTTAATATTAAGTTTAGAAAATTCTTTCTTTCATCCAGGGATTTTATAAAGATTCACTTCTATTTTCTTCCAGTTTAAAAAATGATTTGCTATTTTATGGGGCTCTCTGAATCTCCCTGAGCTCATGGAAATGGAACAGCTGAGGGGTTCAGCACCACAATATCTATGTCTCACTCTTCCTTCCTTCCTGCTTATCTTGTTAAATCTCTGGTTTCTGTGAGAGACTGAAATAGACCAGGTTTGCTCTGAGGCTGGTGACTGTTCTATTGTATGTTTATCTCACCTTGCTAGATCACCAAGTTTTCCTTATGAGGGTGTGATGCTGTTTTAATACCTGTCAAGGGAAATCCTTCCTCATTACTGGACTTTAAAATGTTAAAAGTGGGCCTCCCTGGTGGCACAGGGGTTAAAGTCTCAGTGCTATCACACTGTCGCCAGCCCCTGCTGCTCCCCTCAGCAGTGTATTTCAGGAGATCTGCCTGTTCTGCTCCCCACTCTGTCTCTGGTGAGTCCTCTTACCCCCTGCACCTCTGGCCTGTACCCCAGTTCTTCTATGCAAATAAATAAATATATAAATACATAAATAAAGGGAGTAAAATGTATGATATATGACTAATATCTGAATTTAAAAAGTGGACAAAAGTAAATTTTAAACATGTTTTAATTAATTTTGGAAAGGAAGAAAATGATCAATCTTTACTTGACAAAATGGAAAAAGAGAACAAGTGGTCACCTCCAGGGAATAAGAGGGATAATATGACCCATATAAGAAATTAATACTTGAGAAAATCAAGCATTAGCATTTACCAACTAATTTGCAACACTGGCTTAATGCAGGAAAAGAAGGAGGAGGGAGAAGAAAAACAAAGTAGAAAATCTTCTGGCCCATTACTGGATCAAAAATTGTGCAGGGACCTCCCTGGTGGTGCAAGAGGTTAAGTCTCAGCACTGTGAAGCTATCTGCAGCCGCTGCAGCACGAGTTCGATCCCCAGCCAGGGAGCTACCCCCATGGCGCAGCAGACCCCTCCTGCCTCGCCCGCTGCTCCCCTCAGCGGTGTATTTCATCAGTCTGCCTGTTCTGCTCCCCACTCTGTCTCTGGTGAATCCTCTCACCGCCGCCCCTCCACCCTTCTGTCCTGTGCCCCAGTTCTTGTGTACATAAATAAAAATCTTTAAAAAATATTGTGCAGGCGAGCTACATGGAAGGGACTTCCACATCCATCCAAACTTCTGCATCTGCGACTTTTATTTGTCCAGTTTATGTTGCAGTTCAGCAAAGACCCTTGAAAGCGTGATGCCCAAGAAAGTGATCTTATCCGCCACTGCCCTTAAAAGGGCGTGCAGCCAATTGGCGTAATTTAACCCTGACGTGAGAAACCCTCACTGATGCACACTTTGCTACTGCAAATTATATAACCAACCTTAAAATCAGTTTCTGAGTAAAGACAAGCGAGAATGACAGAGCAGCAGCCCAGTTTCTCATCAAAATGCAGAGAAGATGCTTCTGGAATATAGTAAGGAGCTAGAGCTGCTGTGTGAGGAACGACAAGCCACTTAGATCATTTGACCAAACTATTGAAAATGGAAAAACTGCCTTCTGCACCAACAAAATGTGAGGACTGGAAAATCACCATTATGGGGAGGAGCGGAAACGGCCCCTCTTTCACATGAGGCCCACAGCCGGTTGTTACCAGCTTGGCGACCTTTGCGGCGTGGACAGGAAGGAACGGCGTCACCTAAAAGTTCCATCGGCCAAAAGCTTGTTCACACCAAGGACCGCCAGCTCACCCTCACCAGCCCGACCTGGACGGTAACAGCAGGGAGACCAGGGAGACTCTCCAACCCACCTTGCTCCATAGCGCATGGGCTCTGGACCCCAGGCTTGGAGCCTTCTCCCTCGGGGGGGGGGGTCTTCCACACAGACCCCGTGCCCTGCCCCAGGACCATGCCCTGTGCTCCGGCCTGGCCACCCCACCGCCTTCTCATGGGATCTCTTCACGAGCACCCTGCAGACACCCGGCTGGCAGACCCCCCCAAGTGGCGCCATCGGCCACTAAGCGTCCATAGAGGGGCTCACCCAGGAGGACTGCTGTGGGGTGATGAGCCCCTTTATAGAAACAAAACAACACGAACAGCGTAACAGGGTCTATGATCCAGATGTGTAACTATAATGGACAAAAACTTTAATTATAAACGGTGACTATAATCACAAACTTTATGCTAATACTCCACAAAATAGAGCACCTGGGAAAAATAAAAAAAGCAATTGAATTGATTCATAGCAATAAAAAATATGACTAGACCATGTTCATGGAGAAAAATTTTTAAGTAAACAAAGAATTTGCCCCAACAATAAACTTGCCATAAAAGTTATAGTTTTCAAGATTCCAGGGACACAATGATTCCTTTGCTCTATTTATTTTCTGATATCAGATCATAAAAGGTAGAAATTTGCCTGATAAATTAGGTGATATGAGTGTATCTTTAATATTAAACCTTGACGAGGACAGGACATAGGAATGTATGACACGAGCCTCATTTATGAATGTCAATCTGGAGTTGAGCCCTGGCGTCCAAGGTCAGCTGCAGACGTGACATCAGCACTATGTCATATCAAGCCCACATTTTAAAATTGAGAGATTCCATACACAATCCAGATTCCTGGCTACTCCAGAGAAGTTAAAAGATGTGAAACTATGGAGCCAGGCTCTTGCCTGAGGACAGTGCTGAGGTGGGATGGGGACCCTGCCCTTGCTGGGGGTTTTCTCTGCACGGTCGGGTACCCTACATCCGGGTCTGACGAGAGGCCTAGAAGTCAGTCATTTTCACCATGTTGGAAGGGCTCATCTTCCGGTACAGAGACGTCTATGTCCTGAGCCTTTCAAAAGCCAGAAGACGAAAGGAAGAACAAGAACATGTAGGAAAATGCTTCTACATTTCGTAACACCTGCCTTGCTATAAGATGATAGTGTTCAAGACAGAAGGGGTTGGCATAAGGGTAGACACATGGATCGATGCAACAGACTCCGAAAAACCATAAGTAACTCAGATATTTATTTTTTGACAAAGGAATCAAAACAAGTCAATGGGAACACGCCTCTGTGTGATGGGGACCCACAGCTCGTGTGGCCACTGAGCACCACCGTTTGGTGTCATAACAGCTGTCCTCGCAGCTGGATTCCCAGGGAACCCCTAGGAGCTCAGAGGCACGGGGGCACTTCCACTCCAGGGGTGCAAGGGTGTCAGCTGCACCTCCCGGGCCCTGGTGTGGGGCAGGCACAGGCCTCTTCTGGGGAGGCGGGTCCTCTGGGATTTGCTCCCCACCAGCAGGAACAACACAGGGTTGGTGCAAAGGGACCTCACTGGGGATACAGATTCATTGACGATGGGGTGTGTATGTGAATCTGGGGGCTGTCATTGCTCAGGGCCAGCCTCTCTATGTCTCTGACTCTGAGCTGTGTCTCAGGTGCTGTTCCCGTGGCTTTGCCCAGTGGGATTTAGAAGGACACAGGCCTCCTGGGGGTCATTCCCTCCATGGCTATATCCCCCTCCCTATGCTTCGGCTGAGGGGGCAGGTGCAGGGCAGGAGGCTGGACCTGTGTACAGGTTGGGGTCACAGGGGCATGGACGTGTGTTTTCCAGGCTTCTCTGCCATCACGGGTCCAGGCACAGTGAAACGCTGGGAGCGGGACTCGCTGACCGTGTGGTGTCGCTATGGCCCAGGCTACGAGACCTACAAGAAGTGGTGGTGTCGAGGGGCTGACTGGGGCAGCTGCAAGATACTTGTTCGAACCACCGGCTCGGAGCAGGAGGTGAAGAAGGGCCGCGTGTCCATCAGGGACCATCACAAATACCGCACGATCACCGTGACCATGGAGGCGCTCACGCTGGGCGATGCGGACACTTACTGGTGTGGGGTTGAGAGAGAAGGACATGACCTTCGGGCACAATTTAAAGTGACCGTTGACCCAGGTGAGCGCCTGTGCGTGTGGCTGTGTCTCTGTGGTGCCTGCTCTGTCCTGGTCCCTCGGGTCCTCCCCAGGGGTCACTGTTACTCAGGTTGACTGTCCCAGAGGGGGAGCCTCACCCGTGGGTGCTGTGAGGGGGGCTTCTCCTGGATGCTCAGGGCTCCAGGTCCATCCTGAACGGGGGGATCCTTGTGGCTCACTGTCCCCCTCTGCACGGCTCAGCCCGTCCGTCCATGGTCACAGAGGTCAGGAGATGAACCTGGCCAGCACACGGGCAAAGGGACCCCCTTCCATGGGGCCTGAGACCCCAATTCCTTTTGTGCTTTCTTTGCATCTCCCTGCTCTTTTTGGATTTGGGGCTGGGACATCAAGTGACTATTTTCACTTGATTATCTACATCTGCTCTCAGGGGGCCGGGCTTAGCCCCGTCAGGGGGTTGGCTGATTCCAGAGACCTGGAAACGCCCCCACAGTCAAGGGGCTGCTCCCCTGGGGCCTCACATGCGCCTGACCCCTTTCTGCACCTGGGCTCGTGGGTGTTTTTCCCTGAGTCCTTCTAGAATGCAGACACCCGGGGAAAGGCAGCTCAGGGACGTGAAGGAGCTTGTCTTGGGGATCCATCCAGTGACCTCCCCGGGGCACTGTGGCAAAGGGGGGGGCACCAACCCTGGGACCTGGGAGGCACGTCACTGTGCAGAGCAGCCGTTCACGCCCTGTGGAGTCCTGACCTCGTCCTGGGAAGGGCCGACGTCACAGAAGGTCACCCCTCGCCCAGTGTGAGGGTCTCCCTGGACACGGTGGGCTCGGGTGGTCCTGACCTGAGTCAAGGCTGGTCTGTTGGTGCTGGGCGGCCCTGCCCTGCTCCATAATGGCTGGAGGATGAGATGGGCCTCTGGGGGGACTCAGGAGCAGCAGGGCTGTTTACAGTTCAGGGACTCCAGCTGCCTGGCCCTGAGCATCCTGGCCCTCTACTCCCGGGGCCTGCGGGACGCCCTCCTGTTCCCACAGTCCCACCTGCCCCCAGGTTAATGAGTCTGCTGGAGGCCTGAAGGTCTGAGAGGTTCATCTCTAGGCCCCCCAGACCCTAGGGACCCTCTGGCTCAGAGGAGCACACAGGGCTGGGGCATGCTGGCAGGTAGAGTGTGTGTATTTGATTTGTGTGCCAAGCAGCCACTACAGTTTCCACCACCACCACCATCACCACCAGCACCACCACCACCACCCCCACAGCCACACCCTCAATAACAGCGCCAGACACCCCTAAAGAGGACAAAGTCTCCCCGACTGTAACCGAGAGCAGGTAAGCCACATCTGATGCTACTGTGTTCTGTACCCCTGGGCCCACTCTCCTCCTCGGGGCCCCTTGTAGCCACAGTTCCCGGCTGGCACTTGTCTCTGGACCCTCTGAGGGGGAGCCTGAGGGGCTTCCCCTTCATCCCAGCTCAGGGGCCAGAGCCTGAACCAGGTGAGGGCGGGGTGGCTCCTGCTGGGGTCAGAGACAGGAGTGTCCCGGCCCCTCTCCTGCTTCCGGAGTTGGGGCACCCCTGGTGTCCCCTGGCATGTGGCCCTGCTTCCGGGGCCTCTCCCTGCGGGTCCCTGCACCCCTTTCCCTCTAATCAGGACACCAGTCACTGGACAGGGCACAGCCCAGAGTGACCTCCTCATCTTGATGACACCTGCAAGGGTCTCCTGTTCAGGAGGTCACCCCAAGTCTGAGTGGCCTGGACTGTGGGGGACACTATTCTACCAGTGCTGGACAGGGCTGGGACCCACTTGTGGACCCCGATGCTGTATTTGTCTTGGGTTCCAGACCCCCTGGGACTGCCTGGGGGGGTCCTTCTCTCCTCTCTGTTTTTTCTTAACCCTCTTTGAGGGCACCCGAGACTGGGGCGTCCCAGGCTGGACGCCACAGGCCTGAAGGTCAAAAGGTGGTGTCCTCCCTGCAGCCAGTGGGTGGGAGGCCCAAGGGGGCAGTTGGGGTGCATGGGGTCCCCTCTGTGTTTTTTCAGGGACTTTGTCACGGAGATCCTCCCCGTGGTGGCGGCCGTGCTGCTGCTGGTCCTGACGGCGGCCTCGCTCCTGGCCTGGAGGCTGGTGAGGCGGCAGAGGAAAGGTGAGAGGCCGGTCCCGGCGGAGGGATGGGGCTGAGGCCGTGCTGCCCTCCAGGCTCACGGGACAGGTGACCCCCAGGGGTCCCACAGGCCACCTGAAGGGCAGGCTGTGGGGAGATGTGGACCCGAGGGGAGCCCCCGGGGCCTGTCACTCCTGCTGCTGCTCAACCCCGGCTCTCTCTGCTCTCTGCCCCGCCCCTGACGTGGCTTAGCTCTTGGGGCAGAGGCAGCCAGGGCCTTAGGCAGCAGTTCCAGCTACAGGCCAGGACACTGAGCTGGCACGGGGGCCAGGGGAGAGAACCCCCAGGCACAGGACCCTGCACACGCGACTGCACACACCACACGCGCGCACACGGCGTCTCCACGCTGCTCCCTCTGCCCGGCCCCTTCTGCCCCGGACGTGTCCCGAGACCGCGGCCCCTTAGGGATCCTCCTCGGGCCGGCGCTGGGCACGAGCTCTGGCCTCAGCCAACCCTTTCCCGCGGGCTCCGTCCACCTTCTCACACCCACCCCCGACTCCTCCGGGCCGGGCCTGAGCTGTCTCGGGACCCCGCGGCCGCCCTCCCCGGGCTCTGCTGGTCTGGGCGGAGGAGCCGGGTCTTCCTCGTCACTGTCCCCCCGGACGCGCAGGCCGGGGCCCCGGCTCTGAGCACCCCTGAGCCCGGGGGGTCCCTAGACTTCCCCGCGGGGAAGCAGGAAGAGGCTTCTCTGTGGTCCGTGAAGCAGGAGGCTGGGGCGGGCGGCAGGGGTGGGCCAGGAAGACACGGGAGCCCGCGGGGCACCGGGAAGCTGGTCCAGACCGCGAGACCCCGCTGGCAGGTCCCCCGCAGGGCAGGTGGGGCCGCCTGTGTCCCAACAGCTGTGCCCCCGGCCCCGTGTCTCCTGCGCTGGCACAGCCACGCCAGGGCGCCCTCCCTGCAGCCACCACCTCGGGGACCCCCCAGGACCTGTGGGACGTCAGTGACGGGACAGACAAACCCAGGGCAGCCCGGGGTGGGGCGGGGAGGGCTGAGGGGGCCGGTAGCAGCGCAGGCAGCTCAGGAGTCCGTGGAGCTCGAGTGGGAACTGGGGGACATTGGGGGTTGGGGGTTCCGGGCAGGGCTGCCGGCCAAGGTGGCAGGTTGAGCCTGGGCTGAGGGGAAGGGAAGGTCCCTGGTGCTGCGGGCGGCCGGCAGGGCCCCCTGAGACTGAGGCGGGTTCTGTGACGTGGCCGCGGCTGGGCCGAGGGTCCTCACTCTCCAGGGGGAGAAGTGGGGGCCGCACGGGGGAGGTGACGATGCCGCGTGTGCTGGGTCAGCAGGGCCGGGGCCTCCCTGAGCAGGACCCGGCTCACCCTTTGCTCCTGTTTCTCTCCCCAAACCCGGGCCTGTGAGTCTCAGATGGGTTTTCTGATTCCTACTGTCTTTGTCTTGCAGCTTCCGGGATTTCCCCAGAGCAGGTGAGAGCCGGAGGCCAGACCCTGGACACCAGCCAGCCCCACGCCCAGCACTGAGACCCTAATTAGCAGGCCCCCCAGGGCCCAGGTCTTGTACACCCAGCCCAGTGCCCAGTGCAGGGCCTGGTGTTGTGGAGGGCTGGGAGGGACCCTGGAAACAGCCAGAGGCAGGAGGGCTGGGAGGGGCAGGTGTGGGAACTGGAAGGGGGTGCTGGAGGAGCCTGCAGAGGGCACCAGGGAGGCAGAGAGGCTGGTGTCCCTCCAGAGGAAAAGGAACCTGTGCTTCCTGTCCAGGCTCCAGAGAGCGAACTCTGCTATGCCAGCCTGGCCCTGCATCAGTCGGGCACTGCCAGGAAGGAGGCCTCCGCCCAGGTGGAGGTGCAGGTGGAGTACATCATTGCGGGGTGTGCTGCGGGCTGGGGGGCTGGGAGCCGCCTGCTGGGTCCACCCCTGTGAGGATGGACTTTCTCCCACCCAGGTAGGCCCAGAGGAGGGGGAGCAAAGCCACAGCCATTGAAGACTTGCCTGGGGAGCCCGCCCCTCACCCCTTCCTGCTTTGGGCTTTGGCTGTGTCCCCACCCCGGGGGCTCAGCACTGGGAACTCAGACCCGGAGAACAGGGTCCTCGAGCCTGGCAGGAGAGACCCACATGGCCGAGTGACCTGGGGCCCACTGTGTAGGGCTGAGGGGTGTCCTCTCTGGGGGGAGCTCAGGGCCCCTGGCAGAGGGCAGGGCAGGGGAGCTGGAGGGTCTGGGGTGGGCTTCACAGCCCAGAAGAGTCAGTCTCACCTCGCGAGGCCTCCCCTCCTGCCGGCGCCGCCTCCTGCCAGCTGACACCCACCGTCTTTATCTCAGGGTCCTTCTCAGCAGGACATTACGTACGCAGCCCTGTCTCTGGGTCCCCTGAGTCAGGAGCCCACCTACGGCAACACGGAGCAGCTTGTCACCCACATCCCCCACAGCAGCCAGGAGGAGCCCGTGGAATACAGCACCGTCAGGAGGCACTGAGCCGGCTGAGCCCTGCTGACCCAGCCTGGACCTGAGCTCGGGCTGCCTCACCTGTTCTAACCCAGGACCTTTCGAGGGACCCAGGAGTGACCAAGGCCTTGCTAGTGGCCAGCATCACCCCACCTCTGGCTTGGGCTCAGGGCCTAGTCTGAGGGGTTTCTAGCAGTGAGACAGTGGTCTCCACTTCTCTTCCTTCCCACCCTCATGGGAGGAGCTGGGGACCAGCTGTGGTCCTGCCCAGGCTGGATAATAACGATGGTGACAATTATGTCGTGAACCTGTATTAATTGCTTAGTCTGGGTGTTGTTCTCAGTAGTGTCCCCAGGATATCTGAGCCCCAACACCGAAACCTGTGAGCATTGTCCATGAAGGTGGCAGATGTGGTGAACCCAAGGCTTTAGAGATGGGGGACCACCCTGGATGATCCCGGGTGGCCCCCAGTAAACATCCTATAGAAGAGGGCAGGAGGGTGGCAGGAGAAGAGGTGTCAAGGCAACCGAGCCAAAGTGACTGCGCTGAGGTTGGAGCCAAGCCACTGGGAGCCCAGGAATGCTGCAGGCGGGTACCCTGTGCTCCCAGATGTCCAGCCCCGCTGAGACCTTGACTCCAGCCCAGGGAAACTGACTCCCTACTTCCGGCCTCCAGATGTAGTGAATAAATTTATGTTGTTTTTATGGAGCCACTCGACTTGCAGTGATTTGTTACAGCAGCAACAGGAAGGGATCACGTGTGTGCGTGGCGGGTCACAGCCCTCCAGTTCGTGTGGGAATCTCCCTGGCTGGCAGGGAATCCAACCTGCGCTGCAGAGGCTGCGGACAGATTCACAGCGCTGCGCTCAACTAGCTACGCCATTGGGTAGGCCCTGATCCTTCTTGGTTTAAAGTTGACAAATTGGGCCTCCCTGGTGGTGCAAGGTGTTACGCAGCTGTCTCTTTCTT
>NW_023605083.1:133303543-133319569 GCF_014898055.3 Talpa occidentalis | reverse complement strand
ACTGAGCATAATCCCTTGCAGCTTCATCCCTGTTGCTGAAAATTATATATGTTTATCCTTTTCATGGCTGAGTAATATTCCATCGTGTCCATCTTCTTGAACCACTCATCTGTTTTGGGCATTTAGTTTGTTTCTGTATCTTATTTTTAAAGGGCAAAGAGACAGTGGCCTCAATTTTCTGTAGTTTCTTCCTGCGGGCCTAGTTCCTGCTGTTAGGTGTCAAGGGGCCTAGTCTGGACATTTAGGTGCAAGGCAGCTGCTGTTCAAGGTTCTAACCACAGACACTGCTGCCCCGGGAACTTGTGAAACAAGCCCGCTGAGCTCTTTAAAAGTAGAAAATCTACACCATGATGAAATGTTATCCTAAAAGGATAAGTAAATAACAAGGACAAGAAGAGAGAAGCTTTGGTGAGCGATGGGGGGATTTCAAAATAGAAAAAAAAAAAAAACCTTGACCAACCACGGGAAATACTTACAGAAGACCACGTGAATGTCCGAACCCCCAAAATACCGTCATAACAGAAGTCAGCCCGGGAGGGGAGGGGCCGAGAGTAAGAGGCAAAGCCCTGGTGGTTTAGGGCTGGAGCCCCAAGGGTTTAAGTGTGTTAATGATCAGACACCAAGTGGGACTCGGCCAGGCTATTTGGGGACCTTGGGGGGCAGAGACCAGTGAGCAGTGGGGGCATCAGGACCTGACCGGTCTCTGCTCCATGTCCTCACCGTCCCTTGGGGCCTGGCCAAGCTCCTGCTCCTGGCCCAGGTCTCTGTCCGGGGGGGAACAGGAGGACCAGGAGGGAAGCACCCAGCCTCCTCTCTACTCGGTACCCCGTTCCCCCCACCCCAGGAGTCGGTAAGAAAAGCTCATGTCCCCGCAGGCGGGTGCAGGGTACTTCGAGGGTCCAGGGTCCTTCGAGAGCCCTAGGAGCGCCCACATCCTCCCTCCCGGCCACAGGGCTCCAGGCTGCTGCATCTGTTCTGCTCTGGGGTCTGACTGGGGAGTCTCCACAGCCCCCCAGCCCCGGGTTTCTCCCTCTGCCCCAAGTGGAAGGAGCTGCCAGCTGGACACTCAGACGAGGCAGGGACCTAGAGACAGTGGCAGGAAGGGCGAGGGGGCACGGAGAGGAGGCGATGCCAAGCCCCAGGCCAGGGCGGCAGGAGGCAGGGGCAGGCTGCTGAGGTCTCCTCCCTGGAGCCGGGTCTGGCCTCCGTGGGCTCAGGGCGACGCCCAGGTGGGCTTCCAGAACGGGCCTGTTTCCCTGTTGTCACAGCGTCTGGAATCTTGAAACCTATTTTTGGCCGGAGCCCCGAGCTCCATGGAACCCAGAGGAAAGTCTATTAACCCCACAGGCAGCTCCCACACTGCCCATACTGCCTCACAAACCACTGTCACTGCAACCACCAATACTTCCTGAGAAGTTTCTTCTCTTTTGTTTGAGTTTTTCTCTAGAAACAGATGTTGATGGATGTGGGGTCACCGGCTCTGTGTCACGATGGCCCCTCTGAGGCCGGTGCACCCAGAGGACGGCACTGAGCATGCCCAGGAGCAGGGGCACCTGCAGGAAGACCAGGTGCAGGAAGTGTACGTTGCCCAGCAGGGAGCTGTGGGGGGACAGGACTCAGGTAATGAGCAGCCTCCAGGGCCCCCTCTCCGCAGCCCTTCCTGGGCTGTCCCAGTGCTCCATGGCTGTGAACCCCGGACCTCATCCAGGAAAGGCCCTCGACACAGTCATGCTGCTCCAGGCTGAGACCCCAGCTCCTCCGGCCCCTTCAGCTGGGGGTGCTGGCAACACTGGAAGCAGGAGAGGGGCCCTTCAAAGGGAGCTGCCCCCACACACACACCTGGGCTCAGATTCTGGTCACTGAGTGGGGAGAGAATGGGAAGCCCCTCAGCCTCCCCTCTCAGAGGGTCCAGAGACAAGTGCTGGCCAGGATGTGGGGCTACATTGGGCCCCCAGGAGGAGGGGGCATAGGATTCAACGATATCTGAGCTGGTTTACCTGCTATCAGTTACCGTCAGGGGGGCTTCGCCCTCTTCTGGGGTGACTGGTGCTGTGTGGAGGGTGCAGGTGGCAGTGGTGGTGGACCCTGTAGTGGCTGCTTGGCTCACAGATCAGATACACACACTCTCTGCCTGGCCCGGCCTGCACGCTCCTCTGAGCCTGGGGTTCCAAGGCTGCCCTGAGGAGCCTGGACCAGGGCCCTGGGGAGGGGCCTAGGGTTGAACCTCTCTTGTCTCTAGGCCTCAAGCAGACTCACTCACCTGGGGGCAGGTGGGGCTGTGGAGCAGGAGGGCGTCCTGCGGGCCCTGGGAGCAGAGGGGCAGGTGCTCAGGGCCAGGCCGCTGGAGTCCCTGAACCTTAAACAGCCCTGCTGCTCACACCAGTCCTGCCCCCACCCCACCCTCAGCACCTCATCCTCCAGCGAGGACAGAGCAGATCAGGGCTGCCCAGCGGCTGACAGACCAGCGTGTGACTCAGGTCAAGACCAGCCCGAGCCCACGGTGTTCACAGTGGGCAAGTGGTGACCTTCTGTGATGTTCGGCCCTTCCCAGGACAAGGTCAGGATTCCATGGGACGGTGAATGGCTGCACCTGCAGTGTGACCTGCCTCCCAGGTACGAGGGGAGGTGGGGGCTCTGCTGACTCTCGGGCTCCCCCTTTGCCATAAGTGCCCTGCGGGGGTCAGTGGCCGGCAGAGGAGTGACAGGACCAGCTCTCGGGCCTGATCCAGCGTCACCATCTTCCCCTTCTCAGGGCGGCAGGGAGCACCTCTGGCTCCAGGGGAACCCCCAGGTCACCCTCCTGGCGCAGGCCCCAGAGTAGCCCCCATGCCCCTTGGGTTTTAAAAGCTTTAGTGAAAAAACAGAACCTCCTTTATCTTAAAAGTCAGTACCCAACGTACGGCGGGATCCCCACCTTCACGGGTGGCTCCCAATGACCACTGTGAAGAACCCACAAAATGGGCGGTAGCCCTGAGGATTCTGCATTGAATGGAGCAGGGGGACGAGAAAATGGCCAGAGCGAGTGGACAGTCCAGCTGGAGTTTTCTACCGATGCCTCTTCTCTGCCCCTGCGTGGGACAGAGCACAGGCAGTGAGACCAGAGCTGGCCTGGAAATGGGGGACAGCAGGGGTGTGTGAGAGTTGTCTGTGGGGTGAGGTGGAGGTGGAGGGAAGGGCATGGAGGGCAGGTGCCGGGAGATGCCAGGCGGGGCCCAGCAAGGAGAGGGCACAGCGAAGAGGGGGGTCAGGAGGGGAGGGGCACAGCAGGGAACAGGGGGAGGTGTGGGAAAGTCACCCGCAGGTCAAGAGCAAACAGCCTCCTGAAATTAGGTGACCAGCAGCCAAGAGGAAGGGGAAACCTGCAAAGTGGAGGAAGAGGAAGCTTCCAGTCAGACAGGCAGAGGGTAAAGCCACTTCTACTTTCCTGATGACTGTCACAGTGGCCTCTGCTCAGAGTGTCCAGGGGCTGGGAGGGAGGGGCAGTGGGTCAGGCTCAGGGAGACATGCCCCAGGGCAGGAAGGGGTCTCCTGCTCTGGGGGAGCCTCAAGGAGGTTTGGGATGGGCTTCCTAAGAAGTGGGAGGGACCTGAAAGGTGCATCCCCCCAAGGTGAGGTCCAGTGGGTCTCTAGTCTCATTTTGCCCGGCTCCCCTCTCACCACGCCCTTCACCCAGCTGTGGGGTCTCCTGCTGGCAGAGACCCTGTCCCCCTCCTGGGCAAAGCTGCCTCTGGGGTCCTTTCCTTTCCCATCTCCATGAAGGTCTTGATTCTCACACCTGAGGTCAGAGCCCCAGAGAAACTCCCTCTGCCCTAATATGTCAAGAGGGAAGTCACTGCAGATGTGGAGACAGTGATGAGGGTGAAACTGAAAGGAGCGTCTCCGGGTCCCTGGACTCTGAAGCAGACTCAGGGTCCCTCCTGCGCTGGCCTCAAGGGCTCAAAGGGACGGTGCCTGTCAGCAGGGATGGGAGAGCAGCTGGCGTGTCTGCTCCCGGCCCTGCTCCTGCTCGTGGCCCCAGGTGAGGGGGGCTGGGCCTGGGATGGAGGCTGCGGGGCTGGGGCAGGACACAGGGTTTGTGGGGTGGGGACGCGCCAGAGGACAGGGCAGGGCCATCCTCTGAGAGGACTTATCAGAGACAGAGTGGGGAGCAGAACAGGCACACAGACTGAAATTCACTGCTGTGGGGAGCAGTGGGGAGACAGGAGAGGTCTGTTGGGCCCTGTGGGTCACTCCCTGGCTGAGGATTAAACTCGTGCTGCAGTGGCTGTGATGGCACTGGGACTTAACCCTTTGGCTACCAGGGAGGCCTAACATAAATATAATCTTAATTCAGGATCATATGTATGTTTTGTTTTATTAAACTTTTCTGTCTCTCTGAAATGTCTTTGTGAGTGTTAAAAATCTTAATTATTTCTACTGTGGCTTTCCCTCAGTATTTAATACACCTGTAGTGTGTCCTTCCTCACCACAACACGGCTTTGGAATTATTATATACTAACAAGTTATTTTAATAGCGGAAAATAATGCATCTGCAGAAAAGCGCATGAATGATGAGCAATGTAGTAGCGCGCGCACCAGTTTCCACGATGACCTGGCATGTGAAGTGTGTGATCACTGACCTTCCAGGAAAGGAGGTTCTGTGTATTTTCTAAGAATTTTAAACCCTGAGGGCGTGGGGCCTGCTCTGTGGCCTGGGCCAGGAGGGTGACCTGGGGGCTCCCACGGGGCCAGAGGCGCTCGCTGCTCCCCTGAGAAGGTGAGGAGGTGACCTGGATGAAGCCCGAGAGCTGGTCCTGACATGAGTCTGCCGGCCGCGGTGCCCTTGGATGAGGGCTGGGCATGGAGTAGACGCGGGAGCCTATTGTCCGGGGTCCCCCTGGGAGAGGAGAAGCCTGGTCCCCAAGGCCCGCCGTGAACACCCCGGGTCAGTGACCATGAGGCTGTTATTGACGAGGAGGATCTCAAGGAAGGACAGAGTGGGAGCCCACTCAGGGGTTGAGGAAAAATTTTAAGAGTTTCAGTGAAGGGCTACAAAAAAAGGGCGCTCACCATGGCCTGTATCCATCCTCACGGGGCTATGTGACCCCACAAAGCTGACTGTCACCAGCACCAAGGGCTGCTCAAGCGGCCTGAGTACCTCTGGGGATTTCTCATCAGACCCGGCAGGACTGAGAAGCAGGACGGCCTGTGAGGGTTCGAAGGTTTGGGTCCAGGCTTGCTCCGAGGCTGCCCCGAGGGACTGGGCCAGTCCTGTGGGTGTGTCTCTCTGATGGTCAGTCCTGGCCATCAGAGCCCCTGGCGGGGCTCACTGACCGTGTGGTGTCGGTATACCCAAAGCTATGAGACCAACGAGTCAGGGAGGGCTGGGAGCACTGACGGCAGCTGTGAGATGCTCATGGCCTCCCGGCCTCGTCCACCCCAGGCCAAGGCGTGTCGCAGCTGTACTCACGCCCGTGAGCGCGGGTCGAGGCTGCACCCCTGGGCAGGGCTCCCTGGGGCTCTGTAACTGTGGAGGTTTTTGAGCAGGTCCCGTTTAGTTGTGTCTGTTACTCTGAGTCCTTCAAGCAAAAGCCTAGATGGAACAGCCAAGCACCTGGGGTCCTCGATGCGCGGGGACGGGAGAGGACAAGGAGGCACGTCAGGGTCTCTCAGCTCCTGCTTGAGTCATTCGCCGCCCCCCCCGGGTGTAACAACTACTGCCAAAACGGGGAGGCACGAAGGAGCAGCTGTGTCACGCCTGACCCTGCTCCTCTCACAAGCCCGCCTGGCGAGGAGCTTACGATGGGAATTGGCAACATTCCGTGGGGGACGTGGCCCCCGTGTGACATGGACCCACAGCACGTGTGGCCACTGGGCAGCAGTGCCCGGTCAGCGCCACAGCTGTCCCCGCAGTGGATTCCGAGGGAACCCCTAGGAGCTCAGAGTCATGGGGGCAACCACTACTCCAGGGGTGCGGGAGCCTCAGCTGCACCTCCCGGGTCCCGGTGCGGGCTGGACACAGGCCTATTCTGGACAGGCGGGTCCTCTGGGATTGGATCCCCATCAGGCAGAATAACCCAGGGTTGGTGCAAAGGGGCCTCGCTGGGGACACAGATTCATTGACAATGGGTGTGTGTGTGTGAATCTGGGGGCTGTTACTGCTCAGGGCCAGCTTCTCTGTGTCTCTGACTCTGAGCTGTGTCTCAGGGGCTGTTCCTGGGGCTTTGCCCAGGGGAATGTAGAAGGACACAGGCCTCTCTCCTGGGGTCATTCCCTCCATGGCTGTGTCCACCTCCCCGCCCTTGGGCTGAGGGGGCAGGCGCAGGGCAGGAGGCTGGGCCTGGGCGCAGGTGGGGTCACAGGGATATGGACGTGTGTTTTCCAGGCTCCTCTGCCGTCACAGGTCCAGGCGCAGTGAAGGGTCAGGAGCGGGGCTCGCTGACCGTGTGGTGTGACTATGACCCAGGCTACGAGACCCACAGGAAGTGGTGGTGTCGAGGGGCTGCCTGGAGCAGCTGCAAGACCCTTGTTAGAACCACCGGCTCGGAGCAGGAGGTGAAGAAGGGCCGCGTGTCCATCAGGGACCATCACAGATACCGCACGATCATCGTGACCATGGAGGCGCTCACGCGGGGCGATGCGGACACTTACTGGTGTGGGGTTGATATAGAAGCACTTGCTGACCTTGGGACCCAAGTTAAAGTGACCGTTGACCCAGGTGAGCGCCTGTGCGTGTGGCTGTGTCTCTGTGGTGCCTGCTCTGTCCTGGTCCCTCAGGTCCTCCCCAGGGGTCACTGTCACTCAGGGTGACTGTCCCAGAGTGGGGATCCTCACCCGGGGGTGCTGGGAGGGGGGCTTCTCCTGGATGCTCAAGGCTCCAGGCCCCTCCTGGACGGGAGGATCCTTGTGGCTCACTGTCCCCCTCTGCCCGACTCAGCCCCTCTGTCCATGGTCACAGAGGTCAGGTCATGCCCCTGTTCAGCACATGGACCAAAGGGACCCCCTTCCATGGGGATAGAGACCCCAACTCCTGCCAGTGATTCCGGGGACCTCCCTGTTCCTTCTGGAGTTTGGGGCTGAGACCTCATCGTGACTGTTCCCTCCCAAGCTCTATGTCCAGGCAGGGGACAGCCCCGCACAGACCATGGCTCATTCTTGAGCCTGGAAACGTCTTCATAAACAATAGGTCACTAGTCTGGGGCCTGGAATCAGGCCAGGAGCCATCTATGCCCCTGGTTATGGGGTGTCCCTTTCTAAGTCCTTGTAGAACTCAGACACTGCGGGAGGGGCTGCTTCTGGGTCCCAGCTCCTAACCTGGAAGCAGTTTCTACTGGAGCTACACACCTGCTGACACCCCCCGGGGCACTGTGGCAAAGGGGGGAGCACCAGGGTTAGCAGAGCCTCCACCACCCCTCATACCTGGGAGGCAGGTCACTCTGAGGTGCAGCCGTTCACCGTCCTGTGGAATCCTGACCATCTCCCTGGGTAGGGATGTCCCATCACAGAAGGTCACCACTTGCCCAAAGTGAGGGTCTCCCTGGACATGTTGGGCTCAGGGTGGTCCTGACCTGACTCACATGCTGGCTTGAGCAGACATGGGAGCCTCTTGTCTGGGGCCCTCCTGGGAGAGAAGATGCGTGGTTTCCAATGCCCGCCTCATGGTCAGTGACCATGAGGCCGTTATTGACAAGGAGGATCACAAGGAAGGACAGAGTGCGAGGCCCGCTCAGGGGCTGAGGAAAAATTTAAAATGAGTTTCAGTGAAGGGCTTAAAACAGACAGAAAAAAGAGTACCAGGGCCTGTGTTCATTTCGTGGCGCTATGTGAACCCCAAAATTCTGAGTCTCACAGCACCAAAGGCTGCTCAAGTGGCCAGAGGCCCTGTGGGGATTTCTCATAAGACCCATGGGGTTGAGAGGATGAGGCAGGTGTGGGTCCAGGGCTCAAGTCCAGGCCTGCTCGGGGCTGCCCTGAGGGGCTGGGCCTGTCCTGTGGGCGCGTCTCTCTGACGGTCAGTCCTGGCGGGTGGTCAGGGAGGGCTGGGAGCACTGACGGCAGCTGTGAGATGCTCGTGGCCACCCGGCCTCGTCCACCCCAGGCCACGGTGCGTCGCAGCTGTACTCATGCCTGTGAGCGCGGGTCAGAGGCTGCACCCCTGGGCAGGGCTCCCTGGGGCTCCGTAACTGTGGAGATTTTTGAGCAGGTCCCGTTTAGTTGTGTCTGTTACTCGGAGTCCTTCAAGCAAAAGTCTGGACTGAACCGCCAAGCACCTGGGGTCCTTGATCCCTGGGGACAGGAGAAAACAAGGAGGCACGTCAGAGTCTCTCAGCTCTTGCTTGAGTCATTCCCCCCCGGGGGTAACAACATCTGCCAAAAGGGGGAGGCACGCAGGGGCAGCTGTGTCACGCCTGACACTGTTCTTCTCATAAGCCCACCTGGCTAGGAGCTTGCGATGGGAATTGGCAACATTCAGTGGGGGACGTGGCCCCCGTGTGACATGGACCCACAGTGCATGTGGCCACTGGGCAGCAGTGCCCGGTCAGCCCCACAGCTGTCCCCGCAGCTGGATTCCCAGGGAACCCCTAGGAGCTCAGAGCCAGGAGGGCACTCCCACTCCAGGGGTGCAGGGGAGTCAGTGAACCTCCTGGGCCCTGGTGCGGTCTAGGCACAGGCCTCTTTTGGGGAGGCGGGTCCTCTGGGATTTGTTCTGCACCAGATGGAACAACCCAGGGTTGGTGCAAAGGGGCCTCGCTGGGGACACAGATTCATTGACGATGGGGTGTGTGTGTGAATCTAGGAGCTGTCATTGCTCAGGGCCAGCATCTCTGTGTCTCTGACTCTGAGCTGTGTCTCAAGTGCTGTTCCTGTGGCTTTGCCCAGTGGGATGTAGAAGGACACAGGCCTCTCTCCTGGGGGTCATTCCCTCCATGGCTGTGTCCACCTCCCCGCCCTGGGGCTGAGGGGGCATGCGCAGGGCAGGAGGCTGGGCCTGTGCGCAGGTGGGGTCACAGGGATAAGGACGTGTGTTTTCCAGGCTCCTCTGCCATCACGGGTCCAGGGGCAGTGAAGGGCTGGGAGCGGGGCTCGCTGACTGTGCGGTGTCACTATGACCCACGCTGGGACACCTACGTGAAGTGGTGGTGTCGAGGCGTTCACTGGGGCAGCTGCGACCTCCTTGTTAGAACCACTGGCTCGGACCAGGTGAAGAAGGGCCGCGTGTCCATCAGGGACAATCACAGATACCGCATCTTCACTGTGACCATGGAGGCGCTCACGCGGGGCGATGCGGACACTTACTGGTGTGGGATTGATATAGAAGCACTTACTGACCTTGGGGACAAAGTTGAAGTGACCGTTGACCCGGGTGATCACCTGTGCATGTGGCTGTGTCTCTGCTGTGCCTGCTCTGTCCTGATCCCTCAGGTCCTTCCCAGAGGTCACTGTCACTCAGGGTGACTGTCCCAGAGGGGGGAGCCTCACCTGTGGGTGCTGGGAGGGGGGCTTCTCCTGGAAGGATCCTTTGTGGCTCACTGTCCTCCTGAGAGGCTCAGCCCCTCAGTCCATGGTCACAGAGGTCAGGTGATGGACCTGGTCAGCACATGGGCAAAGGGACCCCCTTCCATGGAGATAGAGACCCCAACTCCTGCCAGTGATTCTGGGGACCTCCCTGTTCCTTCTGGAGTTTGGGGCTGAGACCTCATCATCACTGTTCCCTCCCAAGCTCTATGTCCAGGCAGGGGACAGCCCGGCACAGACCATGGCTCATTCCTGAGCCTGGAAACGTCTTCATAACCAATGGGCTGCACCTAAGGGGCCTGGAATCCCACCATGAGCCATTCATGCACCTGCTATAGGGTGTCCTTTCAGAGTCTTTCTAGAATTCAGACCCTGAGGGAGGGGCTGCTTCAAGGTCCCCTCTCCTGAGCTTCAAGCAGTGAATTTGGGCCTCCCCTCCTGCTGACCGCGCCCAGGCACTGGTGGAAATGGGGTGAGCACAAGAGTCCAGCTACCTGTTCCTGAGTGCCCCTCTGCTCCAGGGCCTGTGGGATGCCCTCCTGCTCCATAACCCACCTGCCCCAGGCTCCTGAGTCGGCTTGAAGCCTGGAGACACATCCAGACCCCTCCCAACATCCCTGGTCCAGGCTCCTCAATCAGGGCATCCTTGGGACCCCAAGGTTCAGAGGAATCACAGGGCTGGGATCAGGTGGTCAAGCAGAGTGTGTTTATCTCATTTGTGTGCCGAGCAGCCACTATAATGCCCACCACCAGCACCACCAGGACTACCACACCCACCACCACCACCCACCACAGAGCACCAGTCTCCCCAGAAGAGGACAAAGGCCCCCCAACTGTAACCACTAGCAGGTAAGAAAGCTCTGTTGCTGCTGAGTCTTGTACCTGGTGGGCTGAAGCCCCTCTGGGGCCCCCTTGTAGGCCCATGTCCCTGTCAGCACTTGACTCCCAACTCTCTGGGTCCTTTGAGGGGGAGGCTGAGGGGCGTCCCCTTCTCTCCCAGCTCAGGAGGCCAGACTTTAACCAGGTGAGGGCGGGGTGTCTCTCCTCGGAGTCAGGGGCAGGTGTGTCCTGGCCCCTCTCCTGCTTCTGGAGTTGGGCATCCCTGGTGTCCCTTGGCTGTGGCCCCTCCATCCTGCTCCCGGGCCTCTCCCTGCGGGTCCCTGGGCCTCTTTCCCTCTTACAAGGAACCAGTCACTGGACAGGGCGCCAGCCCAGAGCGACCTCCTCACCTTGATGACACCTGCAAGGGTCTCCTGTCCAGGAGGTCACCCCGGGTCTGAGTGGCCTGGACAGTGGGGGACACTATTCCATGAGCACTGGGTGGGGGCCAGGGAGGCTTCTCCACGCCTGTTCCCACACAACTCTGGGCCTTATTCACTCAACCTTCAGGTTTGCAAACATGTCTGCAGAGCCCAGCGGGGGCCTGCTCTGAACCCCTCCCCTTCACAGTTCTCCTCCTCAGGGTCCCTCGAAGCTCTTCTATAAGCCCTTGGAGGTGTGCCAAGGGGGCATAGGGCAGGGCTCAGGGGAGGGAGCAGCGTGAAACCCAGGGGTGTGGTGCTTGGAGAGGACACAGGTGTCTCAGGCCTGGTGGGGACATGTCCATGTGGGGCTCCCACGGCCTCTCCTCAGTGTCTGGGACACGTCCTGTGTCATCCTGCCTCATGCGCCCTTGGGTCAGATGCTCTCAGATGTCCCCAAACTGCCGGGAGCTGAGAGCGGGCTCCCCGGCTGAGGGAGAAGCAAGGGTGGCCCAGGAGGGTTCCAGACACTGTGGGGGTGGGGTCCCGGGGTGGTAGGGATCCAGGTGAGTAAAGTCACAGGAACCACAGGAACAGACAGGGAGGAGCATGAAACATAGAGAACCGAGGGGCAGGGTCCCCACGGGCCGAGGACACAGCAGAGCGGCCTCTCCAGGTGTGGCGTTGGGCAGGTCCCTGAGCTGTGACCCGGATGTGCTCCTGATAGCCGGTTTACAGGCAGCAGCGGCGGGGGGACCACGGCAGCAGCCAGGGTGACACTGACCAGAGGGCCCGGCCTGAGTCCGGCTGGGTGAGGACCAGGCTGAAGGGAAGGGAGGTGGGCGCAGCAGGAAGGGGATGGGGCCAAGTTTGGGGTAGGAGGAGCAGGAGTCTTACCCTGGAGCAACATAACCGTGGCCTGGGGGAGCTGTCCTGGCTGAGTTCTGGGGGGCTCAGAGCCAATGGAGCCCCCGATGGGCCCAGGGAGGGCTGGGGTTGGGGGCCCGGGAGGCTGCTCATCTCCTGTGTCCTGTCCCCCCACAGCTCCCTGCTGGGCAGCATCCACTTCCTGCTCCTGGTCTTCCTGAAGGTGCCCCTGCTCCTGGGCATGCTCAGTGCTGTCCTCTGGGTGCACCGGCCTCAGAGGCGCCCTGGGAGGAGAAAAAGTCAGCCTGACTACGAGAACAGGTGACATTGATGCCTCCGCACCCCCAGGGTCAGGCCCTGCTGGCAGGTGGGCACGACCTCTGGCCAATAAATCCCCCGTCACGGTCTGCGTGTCTGTTGACGTCTCAGGAACGTCTCCCAGCTTTTGTGTGTGTTGGGCCTTGGGCCCCCATCTACACACGCCCTCTAGCTCTGGTACCCCCGAATTTGGGGTCCCTGATGCCGTGGGCGGCGTCACCAGGACCTTGGGCTTCCACTGCCGTCCTGTGTTCTTGATTTGTCTTCCTCGTTCACGCCCAGGGCTGGCGTCCAGTGTGAGGTTCCCGGACAGCTGAGCCTCTGACAGAGAAGACTTGGGGCATTGGGGCCACTGCGACCAGAGGATCTGAAACTTCACGCTCACCCCCACGTCGGGGACTGCTGTCACGAGGACAGAGACTGGCGCTCATGACACACAGACGCTGCCATCTCAGATCCGGGAGCGCCAGTCCAGGATCAGGGTGCACAGGGCATGGTCTGCCCACACCCTACATGGCATAGGTGCTGCCTTCCTGCCATACCTCACATGGCAGGAGGGGTGAGGGTGCCTTTAGGAAGGTGCCAACCCTTTCACGTCGGCATTAGACTGGCGCAGTTAGGATGGGAGTCTGTGTGTGGTCTCAGGCCCCATCCTGCAGCTGCTCTCAGGATCCGGAAACTCACCTCATTGACAGCTAAGATGTCTCTGTACGTCCATGAGGGTCTCTTGGAGAGCACCTAAGGGTGTTGCTGCGTCAGGGAAACCAACCAAGAGTCGGGCTGACCTTCCAGTTTGGCCCCTGACTTCTGGGTGGGGGGAGGGACCAGTCACCAGCGACCAATAGTCAGTCAGTCATGGCCCCGCAGTCAGCCTCCGACCATCCCAGGGGAGGGGACTGAGAGCTCGTCCAGGCTGGGGGTCCACTGTCACCCCCCGGGCTCCAGGAGGACAGAAGCCCCGCTCTGGCTTGTTCATCTGGCTCCTAATTCCTGTCTCCGGCCTCCTTGCCGGGCTCCTTGCCGGGCGTCTGCCGCCCCAGAGGGAGCTGAGTTCTCCGAGAGCACCTGCCCACTCTGCACACGGACTTCCAAGACCTTTGAGGTTCTGCGAACAGAACTTCTCCCAGGCCTCACTCCTGTCCTCTGAGGACACGCTGGCTGTGTGCACGCGCCCTACTGGCTACAGGAGCTTGTTTTCAGCAGGAACCTGTTCCTCTGGATCAGCAACACACAGTGGCGTGCTACGTTTTGTTCCTTTGTTCATGTCTTTAATAAAGCTTGGCCGGGAGAGGGAGAGGCAGCGCTGCTCTCCATGGCTCTCCCCAGCCGCCCCTGCCACACATTCGCTCAGACGCCGAGTCTCGGGTAACAGCTGAGGCCCTCCCGCTGTCTGGCTGTCCGCGGCTCCTCCTGACGACGAGCACCGCTCCTTTCTAGCGCTGGAGGCCAGGACAGAAGTGAGCCCTGAGTCTGCTTCTGAGTCCAGGACCTGGGAGAATTCCTCTGAGTTTCTCTCTCATCGCTTCCTGTTATACCTGCACCTGCTTCTCCTCCTCACATATGAGGAGAAGAGGGGGTGTTTGGGGCACTGAATTTCGGGCTGTGTGAGGCAAGACCTTTGTGCAGATGCACAAGAAAAGGAGCAGAGCTGGGTGCGGGGGGCAATTGCCATCAGGAGTTCAGGGATCTCTGTCAGACGGAGACAATAGAGTTGGGTGGGGAGTTTGGTGATCTAGAGACTCGATGGACTCCACTTGGGGAGAAAGCAGCACTAGCTCTCCCCACCTTCCAGGAGAAAGACCCCATCCGCAACTGCCTTCACAGCCCTACCTGGGTCTGCTCCCGGCCCTGCTCCTGCTCGTCGTGGCCCCAGGTGAGGGGGGCTGGTTCTGGGATGGAGGCTGCGGGGCTGGGGCAGGACACGGGGTCTGTGGGGCGGGGACGCGCCAGGGGACAGGGCAGGGCCACCCTCCCTGCAGACTCTCCCTCCCTGGGGAGGACCCAGGGTCTCTCACAGGCCCTGTCGTGCTGGGACAGAGGGCACCGGCCAGCAGAGGTGCCCTGAGGGCAGAGCCTGCTCCTGGCTGGGGGCCCAGGGTCAGGAGTCCCAGGGCCCAGGCCTGCTCTCTCCTCAGGAGCAGGTCTCAGCGCAGGGCAGGCCTGTCAAGGAGGCCCAGGCTCTGCGGGCTGAAAGGGCTCCTGGACCTCAGCCCCCAGGAGCTGGAGCCCAGGGGGGGACAGGCAGGGAAGCGGCTGCCCTGGCTCTGGGGAGGCTCAGGGCACACGTGGCACCTGAGTTTCTGCTCTGGAGACGCCAAAACCCAGAGCTAGGTCCATGGGGTGAGGGAGAAAGCCAGGCTCATGGGGTCAGGGCTGGGAGCCGGGGGAGAGGGAAGTGGCTGGTGGGGTGAGACATCAGGAGTGTCTATTTCTGGGCGGTGTCATTGCCCTGGGGGCGCCACCTGATGCTGAGACAGATAGAAGCTGGGGGCCATGCCCACAACCCTCTGCAGCTTCACATCCTCCCAGGGCCCCTGAGAACCCGTAACCCCAACTCTGGGGCAGAAAGTATAGTCTCTTCTAGAAGGAGGTGGCAATGGGAAATAAAATGACCATTTTCTCATTCGCTGACTTGATCATCACATATGTGGAAGAAAAACTCTAAAAACAGAAATGTCAAAAGTTCACCGATAAACTTCTTTATTATGTCACTTTAAGTTTTTGGAGCTAAAGGGAGTACATGTGTGCATTATTCAAGAGGCTGCATTATTCAAAAACTAAGTAGCTTCAGTAATGGACACTGAATGTCTTTAAAGTAAATGCAGTCTTTTAAAAAAGATTTTTTTTTTATTTATGCACATGAGAACTGGGGTGCAGGCCAGAGGTGCAGGGGGTGAGATGATTCACTGGAGTCAGAGTGTGGAGCAGAACAGGTAGATCTCTTGGAATACACTGCTGAGGGGAGCAGTTGGGGAATTGGTGCTGCAGTGGCTGTGATGGCACTGAGACTTAACCCCTTGGCTGCCAGAGAGACTGTAAAATAAATATCATCTTAAAAGAGGATCATACATATGTTTTGTTTTGTTTTGGATGTATTTGTGTTTTGTTTTATTAAACCTTTCTGTCTCTCTAAAATTTTTTTGTGTATGTGCTGTAAATCTAAATTATTTCTGCTGTGGCTATTCCTAGGTATTTAATACACCTATAGTATGTCCTTGCTTAGCAAAACTTGGCTTTGAGATTATTATATACCTAAAAGTTATTTAGGTCTGCAGAAAAGTGCATGGAACACCAATGTCAATGACCAGCAATGTAGTAGAGCGCGCACCAGTTTCCACAATGACCTGGCAGGTGAAGTGTGTGATCCCTGACCTTCCAGGAAAGGAAGTTCTGTGTCTTCACTAAGGCTTTAAAACCTGAGGGCGTGGGGCCTGCTCTGTGGCCTGGGCCAGGAGGGTGACCTGGGGGCTCCCCTGGGCCAGAGGCACTTCCTGCTCCCCTGAGAAGGTGAGGAGGTGACCTGGATCAGGTCTGAGAGCTGGTCCTGGTGCACGCCGGCAGCGGTGCCCTTGGGCGAGGGCTGGGCATGGGGCAGACACAGGAGCCTGTTGTCCGGGGGCCCCTCTGGGAGGGAGACATTTTCTCCCTGATGCCCGCCGTGAACCCCCGGGTCAGTGACCATGAGGCTGTTATTGAGGAGGAGGATCACAAGGAAGGACAGAGTGGGAGCCCACTCAGGGGTTGAGGAAAAATTTAAAGAGAGTTGCAGTGAAGGGCTACAAAACAAAAAAAAGGGTGAGCACCAGGGCCCGTGTCCACCCTCACGGGGCTGTGTGAACCCCAAAAAGCTGCCTTCACCAGAACTAAGGGCTGCTCAAGCTGCCTGACCCCTCGGGGGATTTCTCATCACACACAGAGGGGCTGACAGGGCCACCAGCCGGGGCTCCCAGGGGTCCATGTCTCCCCCCAGCTCCACAGCCCGCCCTGCAGGTGGCCCATGGGACACGCCCCTTCCAGGCCTGCAGGTCACCTGTCCAGCAGGTCCTGGAGGACAGCGCGGCCTCGGCTCTGTCCCTCAGCTCGGCCAGGCCTCTCACCAGCCTCC